>NC_092008.1:9817806-9977806 GCF_044704955.1 Pristiophorus japonicus
ACTCTCTCTCACACACACAAACACTCACACACAGACACACACACGCACTCACACACACACACACACACTCTCTCACACACACTCACACACACACACACACACACACACTCTCTCACGCACAATCACACACACACACACTCACACAAACACTTACACACACACACCCACACACTCACACACACACCACACTCTCACACACACTCACACTCTCATACACTCTCACACACACATACACACTCACACAACACACACACACATGCACTCACACACACTCTCACATGCACACACACACTCACATACGCACACACACGCATTGTGTACAGTGGAAGTGAATGGGAAGGGGTTGGGTCCTTTGGGATTGTGTACAGTGGGAGTGAATGGGAAGGGGGTGTCGGGTCCTTTGGGATTGTGTGCAATGGGAGTGAATGGAAAGGGGTCAGGTCCATTGGGATTGTGTACAATGGGAGTGAATGGGAAGGGGTTGGGTCCATTGGGATTGTGTACAATGGGAGTGAATGGGAAGGGGTTGGGTCCATTGGGATTGTGTACAATGGGAGTGAATGGGAAGGGGTTGGGTCCATTGGGATTGTGTACAATGGGAGTGAATGGGAAGGGGGTAGGTCCATTGGGAATGTGTACAGTGTGAGTGAATGGGAAGGGGTTGGGTACATTTGGATTGTGTACAATGGGAGTGAATGGGAAGGGGTTGGGTCCATTGGGATTGTGTACAATGGGAGTGAATGGGAAGGGGTTGGGTCCATTGGGATTGTGTACAGTGGGAGTGAATGGGAAGGGGTTGGGTCCATTGGGATTGTGTACAATGGGAGTGAATGGGAAGGGGTTGGGTCCATTGGGAATGTGTACAGTGGGAGTGAATGGGAAGGGTTTGGGTTCATTGGGATTGTGTACAATGGGAGTGAATGGGAAGGGGTTGGGTCCATTGGCATTGTGTACAATGGGAGTGAATGGGAAGGGGTTGGGTCCATTGGGATTGTGTACAGTGGGAGTGAATGGGAAGGGGTTGGGTCCATTGGGATTGTGTACAATGGGAGTGAATGGGAAGGGGTTGGGTCCATTGGAATTGTGTACAATGGGAGTGAATGGGAAGGGGTTGGGTCCATTGGGATTGTGTACAATGGGAGTGAATGGGAAGGGGTTAGGTCCATTGGGAATGTGTACAGTGGGAGTGAATGGGAAGGGGTTGGGTACATTGGGATTGTGTACAATGGGAGTGAATGGGAAGGGGTTGGGTCCATTAGGATTGTGTCAATGGGAGTGAATGGGAAGGGGTTGGGTCCATTGGGATTGTGTACAGTGGGAGTGAATGGGAAGGGGTTGGGTCCATTGGGATTGTGTACAGTGGGAGTGAATGGGAAGGGGTTGGGTCCATTGGGATTGTGTACAATGGGAGTGAATGGGAAGGGGTTAGGTCCATTGGGAATGTGTACAGTGGGAGTGAATGGGAAGTGGTTGGGTACATTGGGATTGTGTACAATGGGAGTGAATGGGAAGGGGTTGGGTCCATTAGGATTGTGTACAATGGGAGTGAATGGGAAGGGGTTGGGTCCATTGGGATTGTGTACAGTGGGAGTGAATGGGAAGGGGTTGGGTCCATTGGGATTGTGTACAATGGGAGTGAATGGGAAGGGGTTGGGTCCATTGGGATCTGTACAGTGGGAGTGAATGGGAAGGGAATGGGTCTATTGGGATTGTGTACAGTGGGAGTGAATGGGAAGGGGTTGGGTCCATTGGGATTGTGTACAATGGGAGTGAAAGGGAAGGGGATTGGGTCCATTGGGATTGTGTACAATGGGAGTGAATGGGAAGGGAATGGGTCCATTGGGATTGTGTACAGTGGGAGTGAATGGGAAGGGGTTGGGTCCATTGGGATTGTGTACAATGGGAGTGAAAGGGAAGGGGATTGGGTCCATTGTGATTGTGTACAATGGGAGTGAATGGGAAGGGGTTGGGTCCATTGGAATTGTGTACAGTGGGAGTGAATGGGAAGGGGTTGGGTCCATTGGGATTGTGTACAATGGGAGTGAAAGGGAAGGGGTTGGGTCCATTGGAATTGTGTACAATGGGAGTGAATGAGAAGCGGTTGGGTCCATTGGGATTATATACAATGGGAGTGAATGGGAAGGGGTTGGGTCCATTGGGATTGTGTACAATGGGAGTGAATGGGAAGGGAGAACCTGTTCCATGGGGGCAGGAGGGTGGGTAACCAGAGGGACACAGATTGACGATAATCGGCGATGGAACCAGAGGGGGAGATGGGGAAGAATGTGTTTAAGCAGCGAGTTGTTGTGATCTGGAACGCGCTGCCTGAAAGGGCGGTGGGAGCAGATTCAATCGTAATTTGTAAACAGGGAATTGGATAAGTACTTGAAAAGATAACATTTGCAGGGCTGTCGGGACAGAGATGAGCTAATTGATATGGCACAGGCATGATGGGCCGAACGGCCTCCTTCTTTGCTGTAAGATTGTATGACGTACTCACCCGACAACAGAAACCCTCATTGTTAATAACTAAGAACATAAGAAATAGGAGCAGGAGTCGGCCATACGGCCCCTCGAGCCTGCTCCGCCATTTAATACGATCATGCCTGATCCCATCATGGACTCAGCTCCACTTCCCCGCCCGCTCCCCATAACCCTTCACTCCCTTATCGCTCGAAAATCTGTCGATCTGCACCTTAAATATATTCAATGACCCAGCCTGCACAGCTCTCTGGGGCGGAGAATTCCACAGATCCACGACCCTCTGAGAGAAGAAATTCCTCCTCATCTCAGAGGGTTGTGAATCTGTGGAAAGGTTGAGGAAGTTGGGTCTCTACTCATTGGAATTCAGAAGAATGAGAGGTGATCTTATCGAGACGCATAAGATTATGAGGGGGCTCGACAAGGTGGATGCAGAGAGGATGTTCCCACTGATGGGGGAGACTAGAACTAGGGGGCATGGTCTTAGAATAAGGGGCCGCCCATTTAAAACTGAGATGAGGAGGAATTTCTTCTCTCAGAGGGTTGTAAATCTGTGGAATCCGCTGCCTCAGAGAGCTGTGGAAGCCGGGACATTGAATATATTTAAGACAGAGATAGACAGTTTCTTAACCAATAAGGGGGCGGGCAGGGAAGTGGAGCTGGGTCCATGATCGGATCAGCCATGATGGTATTAAATGGCGGAGCAGGCTCGAGGGGCCGAATGGCCGACTCCTGCTCCTGTTTCTGATGTTCTGTTACGTTCTCAGGTGTAAATGGGCGTCCACTTATTCTGAAACTATGCCCCCTAGTTCTAGATTCCCCCACTGGCGGAAACATCCTCTCTGCATCTACCCTGTCGAGCCCCCTCAGAATCGAATATGTTTCAATAAGATCACCTCTCGTTCTTCTCAACTTCAATGAGTACAGGCCCAACCTTTCTTCACAAGTCAACCCCTTTATCTCAGGGCCTGATTTGGCCTCCACGCTGTTGGGCCGCTCCTTTTATGGCCCCGACCTGCGTGAGAACGTGAGCGGCAGGTCGAGGACATGAAAGGAGCAGTGGTCAGCGGCCCGACGGCAGCGTGGAGGCGTACCGCTCCAGGGAGCAGCAGGAGCTGCGACGGCAGCGGAGAGGGACGTCATCGAGGTGCAGGTCGGTGATTGGAGCGCGGGGCAGGTACAGCAGGAGCGGCCAGGTCGGGGGGGGGGGGGGGGGGGCGAAGGAGCGGCGAGAGACTGTGGAGGGATGTGATCGGGGGTCCAGGAGAGGCGCGAGTTCGGGGCCCAGGAGAGCCGAGGGCCCAGGGGGCAGAACGGGGCCCAGCCCACACTGTGCGCGATATGTGGGCGCACTGGGTCCGTGCAGCAGAGCTGGTCTCCAGCCGTCCTGGTTGCCCCTTGCCCCTGGACCCAGACCTCGCTCTGTCAAGCCCCGTGTGGTGGCTGGTGTACAACGGTCACCCCACGTTAAAAAAATCCACCCACAGGCATCTTCCACCCTTCGGGATGTAATTCGGGATCCGGAATATTAGGTCCTTCATTGAAACGCCTGTGAACTTGTGGTGTATGTAGCACACAAATCACTGACTCCACACGGTCTGGTGTAAGTCTAACTGCTGTGACCTTCGTCCTTTATTGTTCAGCTCCAGAGTGCCTCCCAGGTGTGGTGGTCAGCCTTATATAGTCCTTATTACAGGTACTACCAGGGTTTCCCACTGCAGCGCCCTCTGTGGTGTGGCATAGTACTTACATTACATTTCAGGTACTGGGACGATACACACATCATTACATAGCAGAACTCAGCCCTTTTTTCGCGTGGAAGCAAGTCATCCTCGCTTCGAGGGACCGCCTCTGAAGATAATGATGATTTGGAAGGGTGGAGGGGCACTTTGGATTATTATGCACTGGGTTTGACGTCAGTGACTCCCACTCAGCTCCCCCTGCCTTTCACATTCCTTTAGCCTCCCCGCCGTTGTGCCCCAACACGACTGCAATGCGTGGCGGGCTGCCAGACATCTCTGGTTCTCTCCCTCTCAAGACTTCTGGTCGAACCTGTTCTTCCAGAAGCCGCTGTCTGGTTGGCCTCGGAAGGGGGCTGGCGCAGGGAGCCACTCGCCCCGCCCCTCCACCCCCCCCCCCCCCCCCCGCCGCCTCTCTGCAACCCCTCGCTGCCTGCCGTCGCATGTTAGGAAGCTGGGTGAGCAGAGTTGGGGGGGCTGGGGGGGGGAGGGGGGGGCCGGTGCACAGGGATGGGAGGGGGTACAGGCTGGCAGGGGTCGGAGAGCAAGGGCTGGCAGACTGTCCAATCCCACAGCAGCCACCGCTGTGGACAACGGGTGGGATCGGTTATGGCGAGGCCTTCTGCAGTCAAACAGCACATCACCGCTCGACATTCGGCCGAGAAAGGAAGGACATGCAGCCCTATAGCGCCTATCACTACCTTTGGACGTCTCAAAATGCTTCACAGCCAATGAAGTCCTTTTGAAGTGTAGTAACTGTTGTAATGTAGGAAACGCGGCAGCTGATTTGTGCACAGCAAGCTCCCACGAACAGCACTCTGATAAATGACCAGACCATCTATTTTTTTTAACTGGTGCTGGTTGAGGGATAAATATTGGATCCTAGGGGGAGAACTCCCCCTGCTCTTCTTCCAACGTCTCATCCCAAATGACGACCCCCTCCGACAGTGCGGCGCTCCCTCAGTACTGCCCCTCCGACAGTGCGGCGCTCCCTCAGCACTGCACCTCCGACAGTGCGGCGCTCCCTCAGTACTGTCCCTCCGACAGTGCGGCGCTCCCTCAGTACCGCCCCTCCGACAGTGCGGCGCTCCCTCAGTACTGCCCCTCCGACAGTGCTGCGCTCCCTCAGTACTGCCCCTCCCACAGTGCGGTGCTCCCTCAGTACTGCCCCTCCCACAGTCCAGCGCTCCCTGAGTACCGCCCCTCCCATAGTGCAGCACTCCCTCAGTACCGCACCTCCGACAGTGCGGCACTCCCTCAGTACTGCCCCTCCGACAGTGTGGTGCTCCCTCAGTACCGCCCCTCCGACAGTGCGGCGCTCCCTCAGTACCCCCCCTCCGACAGTGCGGCGCTCCCTCAGTACCCTCCGACAGTGCAGCGCTCCCTCAGTACTGCCCCTCCGACAGTGCAGCGCTCCCTCAGTACTGCCCCTCCGACAGTGCAGCGCTCCCTCAGTACCCTCCGACAGTGCAGCGCTCCCTCAGTACCACCCTTCCCACAGTGCGGCACTCGCTCAGTACTGCCCCTCTGACAGTGCGGCACTCCCTCAGTACCGCCCCTCCGACAGTGCAGTACGGTGCTCCCTCAGTACCGCCCCTCCGACAGTGCAGTACGGCCCTCCCTCAGTACTGCCCCTCCAACAGCACAGTGCGGTGCTCCCTCAGTACTGTCCCTCCGACAGTGCGTCACTCCCTCAGTACTGCCCCTCCGACAGCGCAGTGCGGCGCTCCCTCAGTACTGCCCCTCCGACAGCGCAGTGCGGCGCTCCCTCAGTATTGCCCCTCCGACAGTGCGTCACTCCCTCAGTCCCGCCCCTCCGACAGCGCAGTGCGGCGCTCCCTCAGTACTGGCACGGGGAGGGGGGGGGCGCGTGGGGAAGTGTCAGGCCTGCATTACGGGGCTCGAGTGGGGGGGCTCAAACCCACGACCTTCTGTCTCCGAGGCGAGAGAGCGAGACGCAGTGAGTCACGGAGCGGGGAAGATGTGCCTGAACGAGGGAGTGCCTGACCGCACGCCCTCGGCCTGCGTGGATCGATGTGCTTTACAGAAAGCCTAGCCCTCGGGGGAACAGCTGCAGACTCCACACCCTCCGACACAGGCAGGGCTTCTGCAGGCCGATAGCAATCTCACCATTAGAGTGTCTGCGTATGAGGGCTGTCACTTCAAAGAATATTCCGCCGACTAGGCACGTTCTGCTTAACCACCAAGCCCGACCTGTGATATGTATCGACCCGCCTGCTGTAGCCCTTAAAGGGACCCGTCTCTTAAAAGCAACCCAGCTTCACAGCACGAGCTGCCACAATTCTCCTGCGTGTGTGGAGTTTTTATTTATAAATCCATTCTCGGGATGTGACTTGGCTGGCATTTATCGCCCGTCCCTAATCGTCCTTGAGAAGGTGGGGGTGAGCCGCCTTCTTGAACCGCTGCAGTCCGTGTGGTGAAGGTGCTCCCACTGTGCTGTTAGGGAGGGAGGACATTGCATTGGCCATCTCACCGCTCGCTGTGGAGCTGAGCCAATCACCGGATTTACCCAGTTGACTCTCACTCCGGACCGCCGTGGGATTTGAACTCTCAATCGCACCACCGGCTGTCAAGGTCTTCAACCCCACTCCTTGTAACTCCCTGCGTGAACCTCTCCGTAACATCTTCTCTCTCACTCTCTCTCTCTGTCACTCTCTCTTTCTCTCTGTCACTCTCTATCTGTTTCTCTCTCTCTCTGAGAGTCTGTCTGTCCCTCTCGCTGTCACTCTCTCTCTCTGTCACTCTCTCTTTCTCTCTGTCACTCTCTATCTGTTTCTCTCTCTCTCTGAGAGTCTGTCTGTCCCTCTCGCTGTCACTCTCTCTCTCTCTGTCACTCTCTCTTTCTCTGTCACACTCTGTCTGTCTGTCTCTCTCTCTCTCTCTCTGAGTCTGTCTGTCCCTCTCGCTGTCACTCTCTCTCTGTCACTCTCTTTCTCTCTGTCACTCTCTGTCTGTTTCTCTCTCTCTCTGAGAGTCTGTCTGTCCCTCTCGCTGTCTCTCTCTCTCTCTGTCGCTCTCTCTCTCTCTGAGTCTGTCTGTCCCTCTCCCTGTCAGTCTCTCTCTTTGTCTCTCTGTCACTCTCTATCTGTTTCTCTCTCTCTCTGAGAGTCTGTCTGTCCCTCTCGCTGTCACTCTCTCTCTCTCTGTCACTCTCTCTTTCTCTGTCACACTCTGTCTGTCTGTTTCTCTCTCTCTCTGAGAGTCTGTCTGTCCCTCTCCCTGTCAATCTCTCTCTTTGTCTCTCTGTCACTCTCTCTCTCTCTCTCTCTCTCTCTCTCTGAGTCTGTCTGTCTATCTCATAAGAAATAGGAGCAGGAGTCGGCCACCTGGCCCCTAGAGCCTGCTCTGCCATTCAGTAAGATCATGACTCAGCTCCACTTCCCTGCCCGCTCCCCATAACCCCTTATTCCTTTATCGCTCAAAAATCTCTCTATCTTCACCTTAAGTATATTCAAGACCTAGCCTCCACAGCTCTCCGTGGCAAAGAATTCCACAGATTTACAACCCTCTGAGAGAAGAAATTCCTCCTTATCTCAGTTTTAAATGGGCGGCCCCTTATTCTAAGACCATGCCCCCTAGTTCTAGTCTCCCCCATTAGTGGAAACATCCTCTCTGCATCCACCTTGTCAAGCCCGCTCTCATTCTTCTGAATTCCAATGTGTATAGGCCCAACCTACTCAACCTTTCCTAAGTCAACCCCCTCATCTCAGGAATCAACCGAGTGAACCTTCTCTGAACAGCCTCCTATGCAAGTATATCCTTTCGTAAATACAGAGACCAAAACTACCCAGTACTCCAGTCGTCCTGGTTAACCCTTGCCCCTGGACCCAGACCTCGCTCTGTCAAGCCCCGTGTGGTGGCTGGTGTGCAACGGTCACCCCACGTTAAAAAAATCCACGCACAGGCATCTTCCACCCTTCAGGATGTAGTTCTGGATCTGGAATATTAGGTCCTTCATTGAAGCACCTGTGAACTCATCCCTTTTTGGCGTGGAAGCAAGTCATCCTCGCTTCGAGGAACCGCCTATGATGATGAGTGTCAGTGAGTGTGTGTGTGAACGTCAGTCTGTGAGTGTCAGTGTGTGTGTGAGTGCGTATCAGTGCGTGTGTGTGTGTGTCAGTCAGTGTGTGTGTCAGTGTGTGTGTGTCAGTCAGTGTGTGTATGTGTGTGTGTGTCTCAGTCTAGTGTGTGAGTGCGTGTCAGTGTGTGTGTGTGTCAGTGTGTGTGTCTCAGTCTAGTGTGTGTGAGTGCGTGTCAGTGTGTGTGTCAGTCAGTGTGTGTGTGTGTGTCAGTGTCAGTCAGTGAGTGTGACAGTGTGTGTGTGTGACAGCGTGTGTGTGTGTGTGACAGTGTGTGTGTGTGACTGTGTGTGTGTGTGTCAGTGTGTGTGTGTGTGTGTCAGTGTGTGTGTGTGTGACAGTGTGTGTGTGTGTCAGTGTGTGTGAGTGTGACAGTGTGTGTCAGTGTGTGTGTGACAGTGTGTGTGTGTGTCAGTGTGTGTGTGTGTCAATGTGTGTGACAGTGTGTGTGTGTCAGTGTGTGTGTGTGACAGTGTGTCAGTTTGTGTGTGTGTGTGTGTCAGTGTGTGTGTGTGTCAGTGTGTGTGTGTGTGTGTCAGTTTGTGTGTTGTGTGTGTGTGTGACAGTGTGTGTGTGACAGTGTGTGTGTGTGTCAGTTTGTGTGTGTGTGTGTCAGTGTGTGTGTGTGTGTCAGTGTGTGTGTGTCAGTTTGTGTGTTGTGTGTGTGTGTGTGACAGTGTGTGTGTGTGACAGTGTGTGTGTGTGTCAGTTTGTGTGTGTGTGTGTCAATGTGTGACAGTGTGTGTGTGTGTCAGTGTCAGTGTGTGTATGTGTGTGTGTGACAGTGTGTGTGTGACAGTGTGTGTGACAGTGTGTGTGTGTGACAGTGTTGTGTGACAGTGTGTGTGTGTGAGTGTGTGTGTGTGACAGTGTGTGTGTGTCAGTGTGTGTATGTGTGTGTGTGACAGTGTGTGTGTGTGACAGTGTGTGTGACAGTGTGTGTGTGTGACAGTGTTGTGTGTGACAGTGTGTGTGTGTCAGTGTGTGTGACAGTGTGTGTGTGTGACAGTGTGTGACAGTGTGTGACAGTGTGTGTGTGTGACAGTGTGTGACAGTGTGTGTGTGTGACAGTGTGTGTGTGACAGTGTGTGTGTGTGACAGTGTGTGTGTGTGACAGTGTGTGTATGTGTGTGTGTGAGTGAGGTGGTGGTTGGCTGAGGACAAGGTTGCACATGCTCCTCACTGCTCCCCGTGGTTGAATGTGGCGCACGGCCCACACGTCGGGACAGCACCATCGGGAGGGCGGGGGGGGGGGAGAACAGCGGAGGGAGGGAGCTCGATGTGTGAATGAGCCCCCCCCGCTCATACTGGGCAGCCTGCCGAGCCAGTCTGCGGCCTGCAGGGATCGACACAGACTGTGAGCCCAGCCTGTTGCTGCACAGAGAGGGCAGACATGGCAAGATCCAACGTGCCCTCACACAGCGAGACAAAGGGCAGTCTGAAATCAGCATCAATGTGTCTCAGGGAGGTGTGGCAAGAGTGGGAGAGCTTGTTTACACTGACTGCTGTCTCTCAGTCCCTCTCCCTCAGGGAGATATCTGTACACTGACTGGTGTCTCTCAGTCCCCTCTCCCTCAGGGAGATATCTGTACACTGACTGGTGTCTCTCAGTCCCTCTCCCTCAGGGAGAGCTTGTTTACACTGACTGCTGTCTCTCAGTCCCTCTCCCTCAGGGAGATATCTGTATACTGACTGGTGTCTCTCAGTCCCCTCTCCCTCAGGGAGATATCTGTATACTGACTGGTGTCTCTCAGTCCCTCTCCCTCAGGGAGATATCTGTACACTGACTGGTGTCTCTCTGTCCCTCTCCCTCAGGGAGATATTTGTACACTGACTGGTGTCTCTCAGTCCCTCACCCTCAGGGAGATATCTGTACACTGACTGGTGTCTCTCAGTCCCTCTCCCTCAGGGAGATATCTGTTCACTGACTGGTGTCTCTCAGTCCCTCTCCCTCAGGGATATATCTGTACACTGACTGGTGTCTCTCAGTCCCTCTCCCTCAGGGAGATATCTGTACACTGACTGCTCTCTCTCAGTCCCTCTCCCTCAGGGAGATATCTGCACACTGGCTGGTGTCCTTCACTCCCGTCGCCCTCAGGGAGATATCTGTACACTGACTGATGTCTCTCAGTCCCTCTCCCTCAGTTTTGGTCTCCTAACCTGAGGAAGGACATTCTTGCTATTGAGGGAGTGCAGCGAAGGTTCACCAGACTGATTCCCGGGATGGCGGGACTGACCTATCAAGAAAGACTGGATCAACTGGGCTTGTATTCACTGGAGTTCAGAAGAATGAGAGGGGACCTCATAGAAACATATAAAATTCTGACGGGGTTAGACAGGTTAGATGCAGGAAGAATGTTCCCAATGTTGGGGAAGTCCAGAACCAGGGGTCACAGTCTAAGGATAAGGGGTAAGCCATTTAGGACCGAGATGCGGAGGAACTTCTTCACCCAGAGAGTGGTGAACCTGTGGAATTCTCTACCACAGAAAGTTGTTGAGGCCAATTCACTAAATATATTCAAAAAGGAGTTAGATGAGGTCCTTACTGCTAGGGGGATCAAGGGGTATGGCGAGAAAGCAGGAATGGGGTACTGAAGTTGAATGTTCAGCCATGAACTCATTGAATGGCGGTGCAGGCTAGAAGGGCCGAATGGCCTACTCTTGCACCTATTTTCTATGTTTCTATGTTTCTATATCTGCACACTGACTGGTGTCCCTCACTCCCCTCGCCCTCAGGGAGATATCTGTACACTGACTGCTGTCTCTCAGTCCCTCTCCCTCAGAGATATCTGTACACTGACTGCTGTCTCTCAGTCCCTCTCCCTCAGGGAGATATCTGTACACTGACTGGTGTCTCTCAGCCCCTCTCCCTCAGGGAGATATCTGTACACTGACTGGTGTCTCTCAGTCCCTCTCCCTCAGGGAGATATCTGTACACTGACTGGTGTCTCTCAGTCCCTCTCCCTCAGGGAGTTATCTGTAAACTGACTGCTGTCTCTCAGTCCCTCTCCCTCAGGGAGATATCTGTACACTGACTGGTGTCTCTCAGTCCCTCTCCCTCAGGGAGATATCTGTAAACTGACTGCTGTCTCTCAGTCCCTCTCCCTCAGGGAGCTATCTGCACACTGACTGGTGTCCCTCACTCCCCTCGCCTCAGGGAGATATCTGTACACTGACTGGTGTCTCTCAGTCCCCTCTCAGGGAGATATCTGTACACTGACTGGTGTCTCTCAGTCCCTCTCCCTCATTCCCCTCTCCCTCAGGGAGATATCTGTACACTGACTGATGTCTCTCAGTCCCTCTCCCTCAGGGAGATATCTGTACACTGACTGGTGTCTCTCAGTCCCTCTCCCTCAGGGAGATATCTGTACATTGACTGGTGTCTCTCAGTCCCCTCTCCCTCAGGGCGATATCTGCACACTGACTGGTGTTTCTCAGTCCCCTCTCCCTCAAGGAGATATCTGTACACTGACTGGTGTCTCTCAGTCCCTCAACCTTAGGGAGATATCTGTACACTGACTGGTGTCTCTCAGTCCCTCTCCCTCAGGGAGATATCTGTACACTGACTGATGTCTCCCAGTCCCTAATATATATGATATATCGATATGGTGAGATGAAGAGGGGTGGGAAGCACAAACACCGGCAGGGATAGGATGGGCCGAAAGGCCTGTTTCTGTGCTGTACACTCGATGTAGTATGTGCTGAGGAGTGAGTGTGTGTGACGAGGTGGTTACTTGGAACACCCTCCATCTGACTTACCCGCATCCAACTCTCTTTGAAAGTCATTGGCCCCCACAGGTGTTGGCGTAGTCAGAGGCCAGTTGTTGTTGGCCTGCACGGAACGCTCGGTAAACCACACCCTCCAATCAGAGCTGGAGGGTGGAGTCGGACGGTTGTCTGTCGCGTGCAGAGAAGGACTTTTAAAAAATGAATTCACGGGATGTGAGCATCGCTGGCAAGACCGGCATTTATTGCCCATCCCTAATTGCCCCTTGAGAAGGTGGTGGTGAACCTCCTTCTTGAACCGCTGCAGTCCGTGTGGTGAAGGTGCTCCCACAGTGCTGTTAGGGAGGGAGTTCCAGGATTGTGACCCAGCGACGATGCAGGAACGGCCGATATATTTCCAAGTCGGGATGGTGTGTGTGACTCGGAGGGGAACGTGGAGGTGGTGGTGTTCCCATGGACCTGCTGCCCTTGACCTTCTAGGCGGTAGAGGTCGCAGGTTTGGAAGGTGCTGCTGACTATTAACATGATGGCAGTGTTGGTCCAGGAGGTGAAGCGATGATCGGCACAGCTAGCTGGTCGTCACTGTGAGGCATCACCATCATAGGCAGTCCCTCGGAATCGAGGAAGTCTTGCTTCCACTCTTAACACGACTCCTTAGGTGGCTGAACAGTCCAATATGGGAGGCACAGTCCCTGTCACAGGTGGGACAGACAGTGGTTGAGGGAAGGGGAGGGTGGGACTGGTTTGCCGCACGCTCCTTCCGCTGCCTGCGCTTGGTTTCTGCACACTCTCGGCGACGAGACTCGAGGTGCTCAGCGCCCTCCCGGATGCACTTCCTCCACTTAGGGCGGACTGGTCTTTGGCCAGGGACTCCTAGGTGTCGGTGGGGATGTTGCACTTTATCAGGGAGGCTTTGAGGGTGGTCCTTTGTAACATTTCCTCTGCCAACCTTTGTCTGGTTTGGCGTGAAGGAGCTCCAAGTAGAGCATTTGCTTTGCGAGTCTTGTGTCGGGGATATGCAGACAATGTGGCCCTGCCCAGCAGAGCTGGTCGAGTGTGGTCAGTGCTTCGATGCTGGGGGTGTTGGGCTGGTCGAGGACACTAACATTGGTGCGTCTGTCCTCCCGGGGGATTTGTAGGATCTTGTGGAGATATCGTCGGTGGTATTTTTCCAGCGACTTGGTGTCGGCTGTACATGGTCCATATCTCTGAGCCATACAGGAGGGCGGGTATCACTACAGCCCTGTAGACCATGAGCTTGGTGGCAGGTTTGAGGGCCTGGTCTTCGAACACTCTCTTCCTCAGGCGGGATTGGAGGCGGTGTTTGATCTCGTCATCGATACCTGCTCTTGTTGATGGGAGGCTCCCGAGAGATGGGAAGTGAGCCGCGCTGTGGATCTTGATGACTGGGTGGGGGCAGTGCTGTGAGGACAGGCTAGTGGATGACCTTGTCTAACGGATGTTTAGCGTGAGGCGTATGCTTTCGTACGTCTCAGTAAATACGTCGACTATATCCTGGAGTTCAGCCTTTATGTGCACAGGGGGCATTGGTGAAGCCCTGTTTGACCCCAGTGCGGAGGTGGATTGGGTCTACGAAGGATCCTTTGGTAAGGATGACGGCCTGCATGGCATTATGGAGCTGCCAGCTAGTGGTCACTGAGTACTGCACCCACCACTGGGGCATGGCACTGCTTCTGGTACGCTCCCAGTGATGGGACAAGCTAACCCCGTGCTGTAGCTGTCCTGGGAGTGTTTGATAGGGACAGTGTAGAGAGAGCTTTACTCTGTACCAAACATGGTTTACTTAATAAGAAAGTCAGCCGTTTGTTGGAGGCAATGCAACAATGTCCCTTATTAGATCGGAGTGCCTTTATTAAAGAGCGCGCCATACTGTCGGGGGGAGGTACTGAGGGAGCGCCGCACTGTCGGAGGGGCGGTAGAGACTGAGGGAGCCCCGCACTGTCGGAGGGGCGGTAGAGACTGAGGGAGCCCCGCACTGTCGGAGGGACGGTGCTGAGGGAGCGCCGCACTGTCGGAGGGACGGTGCTGAGGGAGCGCCGCACTGTCGGAGGGACGGTGCTGAGGGAGCGCCGCACTGTCGGAGGGGCGGTGCTGAGGGAGCGCCGCACTGTCGGAGGGGCGGTGCTGAGGGAGTGCCGCACTGTCGGAGGGGCGGTGCTGAGGGAGTGTCGCACTGTCGGAGGGGCGGTACTGAGGGAGCGCCGCACTGTCGGAGGGGCAGTACTGAGGGAGCGCCGCACTGTCGGAGGGACGGTGCTGAGGGAGCGCCGCACTGTTGGAGGGACGGTGCTGAGGGAGCGCCACACTGTCGGAGGGACGGTGCTGAGGGAGCGCCGCACTGTTGGAGGGACGGTGCTGAGGGAGCGCCACACTGTCGGAGGGGCAGTACTGAGGGAGCGCCGCACTGTCGGAGGGGCGGTACTGAGGGAGCGCCGCACTGTCGGAGGGGCAGTACTGAGGGAGCGCCGCACTGTCGGAGGGGCAGTACTGAGGGAGTGCCGCACTGTCGGAGGGGCAGTGCTGAGGATTTGAAGGGGAAAACAAGCGTTGATAGAGGCTCGGTAACACTTCCAATAAGTTAGCACAGGCACGATGGGATGAACGGCCACACAATTGCACAGAGACTCGAGTCATCGCTGAACGTGATACGCTGCCATCTTATCGAGAGAGGAATCAAACCAGTCTGGAGGGAGCATTATTTTATTAAATCGCGTCGGTTCTCACTCCGGCCTCTCTGCTCCAATTTACTCCTGGGGAGGTTCCAGCCTGCTCGGCCCCCTCCCTCCCCCGTCCCCCCCCCCCCACCCCCGATGCTCCGTCACGCCTGGATGTTGCTTTTCGCGCTGAATGCCAGGTAGTAGACCAGCAGGCCGATCGCCGCGGCAACCACTTCGGTCGCAACCCAGGGCCCGTTCCACGCGCCCTGGGGGGGGGGGAGGGTTGGGGGGGGAAAGAGATCAAAGTTAGATGAGAACAAGGACACAGGGAATATTAGCCACCCTGCCCCACCCCTCAGACAGCCCGATCCAGAGAGAGCGCGCGCGCCCGTCTCAAACAACGCCACCCAAGGGTGGCCGCTTGCTCTGTGATGCCAGAGCCTCCTGCTCCTCCCCTCCCCTTCCCCCAGCCCACCCGCCCGCAGAGCAAACACACCCCCCACGCCCCCCCCCACACAGTTGCCTCCACTCACCCGATGGTCAACGTTGACAGCGAATAATGGCTTGATGGTCGACAGGTCCTCGCTGTTCCTCTGAGCCTGGGAGGGAACGAGACCCGAGAGCGTCAGACGGCAACAGTTGCTGGGGGTGGCGAGGGAGGGCAGAGCGCAGGGAGAGAGGGAGGGAGGAGAGCACAGGCTGCTTTCACCTCAAGCAACCCCTTCGCCCCACCAATGGAAGCTGTGCCTTGCACCCCTTGCGGCCCGTGCCTGGAACTCCCTCCCGCTTCGCCATCCCCAACTTTAAGACCCTCTTCACCCCCTTCTCCAAATCGCTCCGTAGAACCCACCTCTTTGACCCGTTAGTTTCTCCCCCCCCCCCCCCTCCCAACACCCTCCTGTGGCTCACTGTCTGCCCCTGGCTGTCCTGATGTGACTTTCTGCCTGCCAGAAAATTGATCAAGAGCTCGGCCTCGATCTCTCTCCGAAGCTCCTTGGCTGCACTTTCTCCAGTCTCAATGCCAGAGGTGGCGTCAGTCTGGGGATGTGGGCGTCACTGGCAAGGCCGGCATTTGTTGCCGGTCCCAAGCTGAGAAAGTGGTGCTGGGTCACCTTCAACAGCGGCCCCTTCAGAGGATGTGAGACTGGAGTCAAACAGGCCAGCGGACATGTATCAGAACGGCCTCCTCCTGTTCCTAATGTAACAGGCTCGAGGGGCTGAATGGCCTCCTCCTGTTCCTAATGTAACAGGCTCGAGGAGCTGAATGGCCTCCTCCTGTTCCTAATGTAACAGGCTCGAGGGGCTGAATGGCCTCCTCCTGTTCCTAATGTAACAGGCTCGAGGGGCGGAATGGCCTCCTCCTGTTCCTAATGTAACAGGCTCGAGGGGCTGAATGGCCTCCTGTTCCTAAATGTAACAGGCTCGAGGGGCTGAATGGCCTCTGGTTCCCAATGTAACAGGCTCAAGGGGCTGAACAGCCTCCTCCTATTCCTAATATAACAGGCTCGAGGGGCTGAATGGGCCTCCTCCTGTTCCTAATGTAACAGGCTCGAGTGGCTGAATGGGCCTCCTCCTGTTCCTAATGTAACAGGCTCGAGTGGCTGAATGGGCCTCCTCCTGTTCCTAATGTAACAGGCTCGAGGGGCTGAATGGGCCTCCTCCTGTTCCTAATGTAACAGGCTCGAGTGGCTGAATGGGCCTCCTCCTGTTCCTAATGTAACAGGCTCGAGGGGCTGAATGGCCTCCTGTTCCTAATGTAACAGGCTCGAAGGGCTGAATGGCCTCTTGTTCCCAATGTAACAGGCTCAAGGGGCTGAATGGGCCTCCTCCTGTTCCTAATGTAACAGGCTCGAGTGGCTGAATGGACCTCCTCCTGTTTCTAATGTAACAGGCTCGAGGGGCTGAATGGCCTCCTCCTGTTCCTAATGTAACAGGCTCGAGGGGCTGAATGGCCTCCTCCTGTTCCTAATGTAACAGGCTCGAGGGACTGAATGGTCTCCTCCTGTTCCTAATGTAACAGGCTCGAGGGGCTGAATGGCCTTCTGTTCCTAATGTAACAGGCTCGAGGGGCTGAATGGGCCTCCTCCTGTTCCTAATGCAACAGGCTCGAGGGGCTGAATGGCCTTCTGTTCCTAATGTAACAGGCTCGAGGGGCTGAATGGCCTCCTCCTGTTCCTAATGCAACAGGCTCGAGGGGCTGAATGGCCTACTCCTGTTCCTAATGTAACAGGCTCGAGGGGCTGAATGGCCTCCTGCAGTGCCCACCGGTTATGGGGGGGTGAGGAGAGTAGACGGTGCTTGCGGATGGGACAAGAGCCTCCCCTCGGCCTGGTGCAAGGGCCCGAGACTGAAAACAAGACCCAACCCTACACCAGCCCTTAACGAACTACAAGGTGCAGGTACGCACGCTGCTTAATCAGGGCAAAAGAAAAATGAAATCTATCGAATCAACAGGCGTTGGCAGGTCATACAATCTTACCGCGCAGGAGGCCATTCAGCCCCTCGAGCCCCGTGCTGTGCCGGCTCGGTGACAGAGCGACCCCAATCAGTCCCACACTCCCCCCTGCCCTTTCCCCACAGCCCGGCACATTTCCCCTTCCATTATTTATCCAATTCCCGGTTTGAAAGTCACAATTGAATCTGCTCCCACCGCCCTTTCAGGCAGCGCGTTCCCGATCACAACAACTCATAGAAACATTGAAACATAGAAAATAGGTGCAGGAGTAGGCCATTCGACCCTTCGAGCCTGCACCACCATTCAATATGATCATGGCTGAACATGCAACTTCAGTACCCCATTCCTGCTTTCTCGCCATACCCCTTAATCCCCCTAGTAGTAAGGACTACATCTAACTCCTTTTTGAATATATTTAGTGAATTGGCCTCAACAACTTTCTGTGGTAGAGAATTCTGGGTGAAGAAGTTTCTCCTTAACTCGCTGCATAAACACATTCTCCCCCCATCTCCCCCTCTGGTTCCATCGCCGATTATCGTCAATCTGTGTCCCTCTGGTTACCCACCCTCCTGCCCCCGGGGAACAGCTTCTCCCGATCCACTCGATCAAAAACCCCTCGTTATTGTGAACACCTCGATTAAATCTCCCCTCAACCTTCTCTGCTCCGAGGAGAACAACCCCGGCTTCTCCAGTCCCTCCCCGTCACTGAAGGCCCTCCTCCCTGGGTATTGAACACACGACTCACTTTTCTCAAGGCGCTGTAGGACTCCTCGTCGAAGAACTTCACCTCGTACGTCCCCGACTTGGCGACCTTGTGCTCGGCGCTCCAGGAAACCTGCGGCAAGTACGGAAACTCGCGGTTAACGAAGACATGGCAACAGTTCCGGGTGGGGGGGGGGGGGGGGGGGTGGAGAGTGAGCTCTTGTGGAACCGAGATCCGGCGCTCCGCGGTACCAGAAAGGCTGATCCCTCCCTCCCCCCACCATGGCAGGTGGAGCGGCATGCCGGAGGGGCCACGAGTAGGGAGGGGGGGGGGGGGGGGGAAAGAGAGGGACGGAGAAGAGAAGAGGTTTAACAGCGGCCCCTGATGTGATCACCAGTGGCTCCCACTGAACACACGCATCCGACCCAGTGCGGCACTATGTGCAGGGGGGGTTCAGGGAGTGAGCCACTATGTACGGGGGGGGGGGGGGGGGGGGGGGGGGTTCAGGGAGTGAGCCACTATGTACGGGGGGGGGTTCAGGGAGTGCGCCACTATGTACGGGAGGGGGGGGGGGGGGCAGTGTTCAGGGAGTGAGGCACTATGTGCAAGGGGGAGGGGGGGTTCAGGGAGTGCGCCACTATGTACGGGAGGTGGGGAGGGGCGGTTCAGGGAGTGCGCCACTATGTGCGGGGGAGGTTCAGGGAGTGCACCACTATGTGCAGGGGGAGGTGTTCAGGGAGTGCGCCACTATGTGCGGGGGGGGGGGGTGGGGGGTTCAGGGAGTGCACCACTATGTGCGGGGGGGGGGGGGGGGGGGGGAGAGGGGGGTTTTAGGGAGTGCGTCACTATGTGCGGGGGGGGGGGGGGTTTCAGGGAGTGCGCCACTATTTACGGGGGGGGGGGGGGGGGGGGAGGGGTTCATGGAGTGCGCCACTATCTGTAGGGGGGGGATTCAGGGAGTGCACCACTATTTGCAGGGGGGGGGTTCAGGGAGTGCACAACTATCTGCGGGGGGTGGGGGGGTTCAGGGAGTGCACCACTATCTGCAGGGGGGGGGGGGGGTTTCAGGGAGTGCGCCACTATGTGCGGGGGGGGGGGGGGGGTTTCAAGGAGTGCACCACTATGTGCAAGGGGGGGGGGAGGGGTTCAGGGAGTGCACCACTATCTACAACGGGGGGGTTCAGGGAGTGAGCCACTATCTTCGGGGGGGGGGGGGGAAAGAGAGAAAGAGAGGAGGAGGAGGATCAGGCGCTCCTGCTCAGGCTCAGCGTGATCACAAGCTCGGGACTCCACTCGCACCCAGCAATGGGATGGGCTGTCAGGGTCCTACCCACCCTTCCCCACAACACTGACACAGCGTGACTGAGCTGAGTGCAGCAGCACCTCTGGGCCGACCTCGCAGTGAAGGGGTGATCACCGGACACTTCGCGTTAACTAAACCCCCCCCCCACATCACTTTACCTGGTAGCGCCCGACGTCTTGGCCGCGGGTGACAGGGAACTGTTTACCGTTGACATCTGCGTAGAGGGCCACATTCTGTGGGGAGAGAGAGAGGCGGATAGTGGCATTAGAGAGAGAGAGAGAGCGCGAGAGAGAAGGGCCCAATGCAATTCTCATCCTCGTCTTCAAATCCCTCCATGGCCCTCGCCCCCATCCCATATCTGTAACCTCCTCCAGCCCCTACACCCCCCCTATCTCTGTAACCTCCTCCAGCCCCTACACCCCCCCATCTCTGTAACCTCCTCCAGCCCCGACACACCTCCCTATCTCTGTAACCTCCTCCAGTCCCTACACCCCTCCCTATCTCTGTAACCTCCTCCAGCCCCTACACCCCTCCCTATCTCTGTAACCTCCTCCAGCCCCTACACCCCTCCCTATCTCTAACCTCCTCCAACCCCTACACCCCTCCCTATCTCTGTAACCCCCTCCAGCCCCTACATCCCTCCCTATCTCTGTAACCTCCTCCAGCCTCTACACCCTTCCCTATCTCTGTAACCTCCTCCAGCCCCTACACCCCTCCCTATCTCTGTAACCCCCTCCAGCCCCTACATCCCTCCCTATCTCTGTAACCTCCTCCAGCCCCTACACCCCTCCCTATCTCTGTAACCTCCTCCAGCCCCTACACCCTTCCCTATCTCTGTAACCTCCTCCAGCCCCTACACCCCTCCCTATCTCTGTAACCCCCTCCAGCCCTGACACCCCTCCAATGTCTCTGTAATCCCCTCCAGCCCCTACACCCCTCCCTAACTCAGTAACCTCCTCCAGCCCCCACATCCCTCCCTATCTCTAACCTCCTCCAGCCCCTACATCCCTCGAGATCTCTGCGCTCCTCCAATTCTGGCCTCTTGCCCATCCCCTGATTCCCATCGCTCCACCATTGGCGGCCGTGCCTT
The DNA here is from genome assembly GCF_044704955.1 of Pristiophorus japonicus. Classification (NCBI taxonomy): domain Eukaryota; kingdom Metazoa; phylum Chordata; class Chondrichthyes; family Pristiophoridae; genus Pristiophorus; species Pristiophorus japonicus. The sequence goes on from NC_092008.1 coordinate 9,838,082, forward strand.
CAGCTGCCTGGGCCTCCACCTCTCCACCTCTCCACCTCTCCACCTCTCCACCTCTCCACCTCTCCACCTCTCCACCTCTCCACCTCTCCACCTCTCCACCTCTCCACCTCTCCACCTCTCCACCTCTCCACCTCTCCACCTCTCCATCTCTTTTAAAATGCTGCTTAGAACCGACCTCTTTGACCAAGACACACGTGAATAAGAAGAACCTGTTCCCCGGGGCACAAGGGTGGGTAACCAGAGGGACACAGATTGACGATAATCGGCGATGGAACCAGAGGGGGAGATGGGGGAGAATGTGTTTACGCAGCGAGTTGTTGTGATCGGGAACGCGCTGCCTGAAAACTCGGTGGGAGCAGATTCAAGAGTGACTTTCAAACCAGGAATTGGATAAATACTGGAAGGGGAAATGTGCCGGGCTGTGGGGAAAGAGCAGGGGGATGTGTGGGACTGATTGGGTCGCTCTGTCACAGAGCCGGCACAGCACGGGGCTCGAGGGGCCCAATGGCCTGCTTCTAAAGCACAGAAATTTACAGCACGGGAGGAGGCCATTTCGGCCCATCGTGTCCTCGCCGGCCGACCAAGAACTCCCCGGCCTAATCCCACTTTCCCGCTCTGGGTCCGTAGCCCTGTAGGTTACGGCACTTCAAGCTGCACATCCAAATGTGGTGAGGGTTTCTGCCTCTACCACCCTTTCAGGCCGTGAGTTCCACCCCAGACCCCCACCACCCTCTGGGTGAAGACATTTCCCCTCAAATCCCCTCTAAACCTCCCAATTACTTTCAATCTCTGCCTCCTGGTTGTTGACCCCTCTGCCAAGGGAAACAGGTCCGTCCTATCCACTCTATCCAGGCCCCTCCTCATTTTATACACCTCAATCAGGACTCCCCTCAGCCTCCTCTGTTCCAAAGAAAACAACCCCAGCCTGTCCAATCTTTCCTCATCGCTAAAATTCTCCAGTCCCGGCAACATCCTGGTAAATCTCCTCTGCACCCAGTACTCCAGCTGTGGCCTAACCAGTGTGTTATACAGTTCAAGCATAACCTCCCTGCTCTTGTATTCTATGCCTCGGCCAATAAAGGCAAGTATTCCGTGTGCCTTCTTAACCACCTTGGCTACCTGGCCTGCTACCTTCAGGGATCTGTGGACCTGCACCCCAAGGTCACTTTGTTCCTCTACACTTCTCAATGTCCGACCATTTAATGTGTATTCCCTCGCCTTGTTAGCCCCCTCCAAATGCATGACCTCACACGTCTCCGGATTGAATTCCATTTGCCACTGTTCTACCCACCTGACCTGTACCAGTTCATGGTCTACAGGGCTGTAGTAATACCCGCCCTCCTGTATGGCTCAGAGACATGGACCATGTACAGTAAACACCTCAAGTCGCTGGAGAAATACCACCAACGATGCCTCCGTAAGATCCTACAAATCCCCTGGGAGGACAGACGCACCAACGTTAGCGTCCTCGACCAGGCCAACATCCCCAGCATCGAACCACTGACTACACTCGACCAGCTCCGCTGGGCAGGGCCACATTGTCCACATGCCCCGACACAAGACTCCCAAAGCAAGCGCTCTACTCGGAACTCCTTCACATCAAACGAGCCAAAGGTGGGCAGAGGAAACGTAACAAGGACCACCCTCAAAGCCTCCCTGATAAAGTGCAACATCCCCACCGACACCTGGGAGTCCCTGGGCCCAAAGACCAGTCCGCCCTAAGTGGAGGAAGTGCATCCGGGAGGGCGCTGAGCACCTCGAGTCTCGTTGCCGAGAGCGTGCGGAAACCAAGCGCAGGCAGCGGAAGGAGCGTGCGGCAAACCAGTCCCACGCACCCCTTCCCTCAACCACTATCTGTCCCACCTGTGACAGGGACTGTGGTTCCCGTATTGGACTGTTCAGCCACCTAAGGACTCATGTTAAGAGTGGAAGCAAGTCTTCCTCGATTCCGAGGCGCTGCCTAAGATGATAATGACATTGATATCTTCCTGCAGTGCACAGCTTTTCTCTTCACTATCAACAATTAGGATTATTACTTGCCCCCGCGGCAGCTCATTGGGTGAAGGTAGTGCTTTGTTGTGCTGCCCACGACAGTCAAATAGTCGCTCCCCAATTTTAATCGGCTGGGCGAACACTTGAAGCATGGTTGCTTGTTTGAGATACCAGGCACCCTTGAAAACCCTACTCCATTTGGGAGCGGAGATAATTGGGTTTTGTGGAACAGTTTTGGTTTTGCCCCATCCACCACCCCCATCCTCTCTTCAATCCCCCGACTCGCAGATGGGACCAGGGATTAGAGAGGCTCCAGTTCCAGTTCAGCTCGGAACTCCCCCTCCCGGCCCACGCACAGTTTTAACGATCGCGTTCCCTCTCGCAGAACCGGCCACTGCAGGCCAGGAGAACCCGAGGTGGAGATTTAATCACGTTCGGCATAATTATGAAGGACTGCGGTTGGAAGAACAACGAAAGACTATTTCCTCTGCTTGGGGAGTCACAAAGGGTCACAACTTTGATATTGATACAGGGCTATGGGAAGAGAGCGGAGCAGTGGTATTAGTTTGGGATTGATACAGGACTATGGGGAGAGAGCGGGGCAGTGGGATTAGTTTGGGAATTGATACAGGACTATGGGAAGAGAGCGGGGCAGTGGGATTAGTTTGGGATTGATACAGGACTATGGGGAGAGAATGGGGCAGTGGGATTAGTTTGGGAATTGAAACAGGACTATGGGAAGAGAGCGGGGCAGTGGGATTAGTTTGGGGATTGATACAGGACTATGGGGAGAGAGTGGGGCAGTGGGATTAGTTTGGGATTGATACAGGGCTATGGGGAGAGAGCAGGGCTGTGGGATTAGTTTGAGGATTGATACAGGGCTGTGGGAAGAGAGCGGCTCAGTGGGATTAGTTTGGGGATTGATACAGGGCTGTGGGGAGAGAGCTGGTCAGTGGGAGTCGTCTGGAATTGATACAGGGCTATGGGTAGCGAGCGGGGCAGTGGGATTAGTTTGGGGATTGATACAGGGCTATGGGATTGGTTTAGGGGTTGATACAGGGCTATGGGGAAAGAGCGGGGCAGTGGGATTAGTTTTGGGATGTTACAGGGCAATGGGGAGAGAGCGGGGAAGTGGGATTAGTTTGGGGAATGTTACAGGGCTATGGGGAGAGAGTGGGGCAATGGGATTAGTTTTGGGATTGTTACAGGGCAATGGGGAGAGAGCGGGGAAGTGGGATTAGTATGGGGATTGTTACAGGGCTATGGGGAGACAGCGGGGCAGTGGGAGTCGTCTGGAATTGATACAGGGCTATGAGTAGAGAGCGGGGCAGTGGGATTAGTTTGGGGATTGATATAGGACCATGGGGAAAGAGCGGGGCAGTGGGATTAGTTTGGGGATTGATACAGGGCAATGGGGAGAGAGTGGGGCAGTGGAATTAGTTTGGGATTGTTGCAGGGCTATGGGGAGAGAGCGTGCAGTGGGATTAGTTTGGGGATTGTTACAGGGCTATGGGGAGAGAACGGGCAGTGGGATTAGTTTGGGGATTGACACAGGGCCATGGGAGAGAGCGGGGCAGTGGGATTAGTTTGGGGATTGACACAGGGCTATGGGGAGAGAGCGGGGCAGTGTGATTAGTTTGGGGATTGATATAGGACCATGGGGAGAGAGCGGGGCAGTGGGATTAGTTTGGGATTGATACAGGGCTATGGGGAGAGAGCGGGGCAGTGGGATTAGTTTGGGATTGATACAGGGCTATGGATAGCGAGCGGGGCAGTGGGATTAGTTTGGAATTGATTCAGGGCTATGGGATGAGGCAGGCAGTGGGATTAGTTTGGGGATTGTTACAGGCCTATGGGGAGAGAGCGGGGCAGTGGGATTAGTTTGGGGATTGACACAGGGCTATGGGGAGAGAACGGGGCAGTGGGATTAGTTTGGGGATTGTTACAGGGCTATGGGGAGAGGCAGGCAGTGGGATTAGTTTGGAATTGATACAGGGCTATGAGATTGGTTTAGGGGTTGATACAGGGCTATGGGGAAAGAGCGGCGCAGTGGGATTAGTTTGGGAACAGGGCTATGGAGAAAGAGCGGGGCAGTGGGATTAGTTTGTGGACAGGGCTATTGAGAGAGAGCGGGGCAGGGGGCTTAATTTGGGGCTTGATACAGGGCTATGGGGAGAGAGCAGGGCAGTGGGATTAGTTTGGGATTGAGACAGGGCTATGGGATTGGTTTAGGGGTTGATACAGGACTATGGGGAAAGAGCAGGGCAGTGGGATTAGTTTGGGGATTGATACAGGGCTATTGGGAGAGAGCGGGGCAGTGGGATTAGTTTGGGGATTGATACAGGGCTATGGGGAGAGAGTGGGGCAGTGGGATTAGTTTGGGGATTGATATAGGACCATGGGGAGAGAGCGGGGCAGTGGGAGTCATTTGGAATTGATTCAGTGCTATGGGTAGAGAGCGGGGCAGGGAGATTAATTTGGGCAGAGAGCGGGGCAGTGGGATTAGTTTGGGGACAGGGCTATGGAGAGCGGGGCAGGGGGCTTAATTTGGGGATTGATACAGGGCTATGGGGAGAGAGCGGGGCAGAGGGATTAGTTTGGGGCAGAGATATGGGGAGAGAGCGGGGCAGTGGGATTAGTTTGGGTATTGATACAGGGCTATGGAGAGAGAGCAGGGCAGTGGGATTAATTTGGGGATTGATACAGGGCTATGGGGAAAGAGCGGGGCAATGGGATTAGTTGGGGATTGACACAGGGCCATGGGAGAGAGCGGGGCAGTGGGATTAGTTTGGAGATTTCGACGGCTGTGGGGAGAGAGCGGGGCAGTGGGATTAGTTTGGGATTGATACAGGGCTATGGATAGCGAGCGGGGCAGTGGGATTAGTTTGGAATTGATTCAGGGCTATGGGTAGAGAGCGGGGCAGTGGGATTAGTTTGGAATTGATTCAGGGCTATGGGTAGAGAGCGGGGCAGTGGGATTAATTTGGGGATTTAGACGGCTATGGGGAGCGAGCAGGGCAGTGGGATTAGTTTGGGGATTGATACAGGGCTATGGGGAGAGAGCGAGGCAGTGGGATTAGTTTGGGATTGATACAGGGCTCTGCATAGCGAGCGGGGCAGTGGGATTAGTTTGGGGATTGTTACAGGGCTATGGGGAGAGGCAGGCAGTGGGATTAGTTTGGGATTGATACAGGGCTATGGGATTGGTTTAGGGGTTGATACAGGGCTATGGGGAAAGAGCGGGGCAGTGGGATTAGTTTGGGGACAGGGCTATGGAGAGAGAGCGGGGCAGGGAGCTTAATTTGGGGATTGATACAGGGCTATGGGGAGAGAGCAGGGCAGTGGGATTAGTTTGGGGATTGACACAGGGCCATGGGAGAGAGCGGGGCAGTGTGATTAGTTTTGGGATTGTTACAGGGCTATGGGGAAAGAGCGGGGCAGTGGGATTAGTTTGGGGATTGTTACAGGGCTATGGGGAAAGAGCGGGGCAGTGGGATTAGTTTGGGGATTGACAGGGCTACAGGGAGACAGCAGGGCAGTGTGATTAGTTTGGGGATTGATACAGGGCTGTGGGGAGAGAGCGGGGCAGTGGGAGTCGTCTGGAATTGATACAGGGCTATGGGTAGAGAGCGGGGCAGTGGGATTAGTTTGGGGATTGATACAGGGCTATGGGATTGGTTTAGAGGTTGATACAGGACTATGGGGAAAGAGCGGGGCAGTGGGATTAGTTTTGGGATTGTTACAGGGCAATGGGGAGAGAGCGGGGAAGTGGGATTAGTTTGGGGATTGTTGCAGGGCTATGGGGAGAGAGCGGGGCAGTGGGAGTCGTCTGGAATTGATACAGGGCTATGGGTAGAGAGTGGGGCAGTGGGATTAGTTTGGGGATTGATATAGGACCATGGGGAAAGAGCGGGGCAGTGGGATTAGTTTGGGGATTGATACAGGGCAATGGGGAAGAGAGTGGGGCAGTGGGATTAGTTTGGGGATTGTTACAGGGCTATGGGGAGAGAGCGGGCAGTGGGATTAGTTTGGGGATTGACACAGGGCTATGGGAAGAGAGCGGGGCTGTGTGATTAGTTTGGGGATTGTTACAGGGCTATGGGTAGACAGCGGGACTAGTTTGGAATTGATTCAGGGCTATGGGTAGAGAGCGGGGCAGTGGGATGAGTTTGGGGATTGATATAGGACCATGGGGAGAGAGCGGGGCAGTGGGATTAGTTTGGGATTGATATAGGACCATGGGGAGAGAGCGGGGCAGTGGGATTAGTTTGGGGATTGATATAGGACCATGGGGAGAGAGCGGGGCAGTGGGATTAGTTTGGGATTGATACAGGGCTATGGATAGCGAGCGGGGAAGTGGGATTAGTTTGGAATTGATTCAGGGCTATGGGATGAAGCAGGCAGTGGGATTAGTTTGGGGATTGTTACAGGGCTATGGGGAGAGAGCGGGGCAGTGGGATTAGTTTGGGGATTGACACAGGGCTATGGGGAGAGAACGGGGCAGTGGGATTAGTTTGGGGATTGTTACAGGGCTATGGGGAGAGGCAGGCAGTGGGATTAGTTTGGGATTGATACAGGGCTATGGGATTGGTTTAGGGGTTGATACAGGGCTATGGGGAAAGAGCGGGGCAGTGGGATTAGTTTGGGGACAGGGCTATGGAGAGAGAGCGGGGCAGGGAGCTTAATTTGGGGATTGATACAGGGCTATGGGGAGAGAGCGGGGCAGTGGGATTAGTTTGGGATTGATACAGGGCTATGGGATTGGTTTAGGGATTGATACAGGGCTATTGGGAAAGAGCGGGGCAGTGGGATTCATTTGGAATTGATACAGGGCTATGGGTAGAAAGCAGGGCAGTGGGATTAGTTGGGGATTGACAGGGCTACAGGGAGACAGCAGGGCAGTGGGAGTAGTTTGGGGATTGACACAGGGCCATGGGAGAGAGCGGGGCAGTGTGATTAGTTTTGGGATTGTTACAGGGCTATGAGGAAAGAGCGGGGCAGTGGGATTAGTTGGGGATTGACAGGGCTACAGGGAGACAGCAGGGCAGTGTGATTAGTTTGGGGATTGATACAGGGCTATGGGGAGAGAGCGGCTCAGTGGGATTAGTTTGGGGATTGATACAGGGCTGTGGGGAGAGAGCGGGGCAGTGGGAGTCGTCTGGAATTGATACAGGGCTATGGGTAGAGAGCGGGGCAGTGGGATTAGTTTTGGGATTGTTACAGGGCAATGGGGAGAGAGCGGGGAAGTGGGATTAGTTTGGGGATTGTTGCAGGGCTATGGGGAGAGAGTGGGGCAGTGGGATTAGTTTTGGGATTGTTACAGGGCAATGGGGAGAGAGCGGGGAAGTGGGATTAGTTTGGGGATTGTTACAGGGCTATGGGGAGACAGCGGGGCACTGGGAGTCGTCTGGAATTGATACAGGGCTATAGGTAGAGAGCGGGGCAGTGGGATTAGTTTGGGGATTGATATAGGACCATGGGGAAAGAGCGGGGCAGTGGGATTAGTTTTTGGGATTGATACAGGGCAATGGGGAAGAGAGTGGGGCAGTGGGATTAGTTTGGGGATTGACACAGGGCTATGGGGAGAGAGCGGGCAGTGGGATTAGTTTGGGGATTGACACAGGGCCATGGGGAAGAGAGTGGGGCAGTTGGATTAGTTTGGGGATTGTTACAGGGCTATGGGTAGAGAGCGGGCAGTGAGATTAGTTTGGGGATTGACACAGGGCTATGGGAAGAGAGCGGGGCTGTGTGATTAGTTTGGGGATTGTTACAGGGCTATGGGTAGACAGCGGGACTAGTTTGGAATTGATTCAGGGCTATGGGTAGAGAGCGGGGCAGTGGGATGAGTTTGGGGATTGATATAGGACCATGGGGAGAGAGCGGGGCAGTGGGATTAGTTTGGGATTGATATAGGACCATGGGGAGAGAGCGGGGCAGTGGGATTAGTTTGGGGATTGATATAGGACCATGGGGAGAGAGCGGGGCAGTGGGATTAGTTTGGGATTGATACAGGGCTATGGATAGCGAGCGGGGAAGTGGGATTAGTTTGGAATTGATTCAGGGCTATGGGATGACGCAGGCAGTGGGATTAGTTTGGGGATTGTTACAGGGCTATGGGGAGAGAGCGGGGCAGTGGGATTAGTTTGGGGATTGACACAGGGCTATGGGGAGAGAACGGGGCAGTGGGATTAGTTTGGGGATTGTTACAGGGCTATGGGGAGAGGCAGGCAGTGGGATTAGTTTGGGATTGATACAGGGCTATGAGATTGGTTTAGGGGTTGATACAGGGCTATGGGGAAAGAGCGGGGCAGTGGGATTAGTTTGGGAACAGGGCTATGGAGAAAGAGCGGGGGCAGTGGGATTAGTTTGGGGACAGGGCTATGGAGAGAGAGCGGGGCAGGGGGCTTAATTTGGGGCTTGATATAGGGCTATGGGGAGAGAGCAGGGCAGTGGGATTAGTTTGGGATTGAGACAGGGCTATGGGATTGGTTTAGGGGTTGATACAGGACTATGGGGAAAGAGCAGGGCAGTGGGATTAGTTTGGGGATTGATACAGGGCTTTTGGGAGAGAGCGGGGCAGTGGGATTAGTTTGGGGATTGATACAGGGCTATGGGAAGAGAGCGGGGCAGTGGGATTAGTTGGGGATTGACAAGGCTACAGGAGACAGCAGGGCAGTGGGATTAGTTTGGGGATTGTTACAGGGCAATGGGAAAAGAGCGGGGCAGTGGGATTAGTTTTGGGATTGTTACAGGGCTATGGGGAGACAACGGGGCAGTGGGAGTCATTTGGAATTGATTCAGGGCTATGGGTAGAGAGCGGGGCAGTGGGATTAGTTTGGGGATTGACATAGGACCATGGGGAGAGAGCAGGGCAGTGGGAGTAGTTTGGGGATTGACACAGAGCTGTGGGGAGAGAGCGGGGCAGGGAGATTAATTTGGGGATTTAGACGGCTATGGGGAGAGAGCGGGGCAGTGGGATTAGTTTGGGGACAGAGCTATGGAGAGCGGGACAGGGGGCTTAATTTGGGGATTGATACAGGGCTATGGGGAGAGAGCGGGGCAGAGGGATTAGTTTGGGGCAGAGATATGGGGAGAGAGCGGGGCAGTGGGATTAGTTTGGGGACAGGTCTATGGAGAGAGCGGGGCAGTGGGATTAATTTGGGGATTGATACAGGGCTATGGAGAGAGAGCAGGGCAGTGGGATTAATTTGGGGATTGATACAGGGCTATGGGGAAAGAGCGGGGCAGTGGGATTAGTTGGGGATTGACACAGGGCCATGGGAGAGAGCGGGGCAGTGGGATTAGTTTGGAGATTTAGACGGCTATGGGGAGAGAGCGGGGCAGTGGGATTAGTTTGGGATTGATACAGGGCTATGGATAGCGAACGGGGCAGTGGGATTAGTTTGGAATTGATTCAGGGCTATGGGTAGAGAGCGGGGCAGTGGGATTAGTTTGGAATTGATTCAGGGCTATGGGGAGCGAGCAGGGCAGTGGGATTAGTTTGGGATTGATACAGGGCTATGGGGAGAGAGCAGGGCAGTGGGATTAGTTTGGGATTGATACAGGGCTCTGCATAGCGAGCGGGGCAGTGGGATTAGTTTAGGGATTGTTACAGTGCTATGGGGAGAGGCAGGCAGTGGGATTAGTTTGGGATTGATACAGGGCTATGGGATTGGTTTAGGGGTTGATACAGGGCTATGGGGAAAGAGCGGGGCAGTGGGATTAGTTTGGGGACAGGGCTATGGAGAGAGAGCGGGGCAGTGGGATTCATTTGGAACTGATACAGGGCTATGGGTAGAAAGCGGGGCAGTGGGATTAGTTGGGGATTGACAGGGCTACAGGGAGACAGCAGGGCAGTGGGAGTAGTTTGGGGATTGACATAGGGCCATGGGAGAGAGCGGGGCAGTGTGATTAGTTTTGGAATTGTTACAGGGCTATGGGGAAAGAGCGGGGCAGTGGGATTAGTTTGGGGATTGACACAGGGCTATGGGGAGAGAGCGGCTCAGTGGGATTAGTTTGGGGATTGATACAGGGCTGTGGGGAGAGAGCGGGGCAGTGGGAGTCGTCTGGAATTGATACAGGGCTTTGGGTAGAGAGCGGGGCAGTGGGATTAGTTTGGGGATTGATACAGGGCTATGGGATTGGTTTAGGGGTTGATACAGGGCTATGGGGAAAGAGCGGGGCAGTGGGATTAGTTTTGGGATTGTTACAGGGCAATGGGGAGAGAGCGGGGCAGTGGGATTAGTTTGGGATTGATACAGGGCTATGGGGAAAGAGCGGGGCAGTGGGATTAGTTTTGGGATTGTTACAGGGCAATGGGGAGAGAGCGGGGCAGTGGGATTAGTTTGGGATTGATACAGGGCTATGGGATTGGTTTAGGGGTTGATACAGGGCTATGGGGAAAGAGCGGGGCAGTGGGATTAGTTTGGAATTGATTCAGGGCTATGGTTAGAGAGCGGGGCAGTGGGATTTTTTGGGGACAGGGCTATGGAGAGAGAGCGGGGCTGTGGGATTAGTTTGGGGATTGATACAGGGCTATGGGGAGAGAGAGCGGGGCAGTGGGATTAGTTTGGGATTGATATAGGACCATGGGGAGAGAGCGGGGCAGTGGGATTAGTTTGGAATTGATACAGGGTTATGGGTAGAGAGCAGGGCAGTGGGATTAATTTGGGGATTTAGACGGCTATGGGGAGCGAGCAGGGCAGTGGGATTAGTTTGGGGATTGATACAGGACTATGGGGAGAGAGCAGGGCAGTGGGATTAGTTTGGGATTGATACAGGGCTACGGATAGCAAGCGGAGCAGTGGGATTAGTTTGGGGACAGGGCTATGGAGAAAGAGCGGGGCAGTGAGATTAGTTTGGGGATTGACACAGGGCCATGGGAGAGAGCGGGGCAGTGGGATTAGTTTGGGGATTGACACAGTGCCATGGGGAGAGAGCGGGTCAGAGAGTTTATTTTGGGATTGATACCGGGCTATGGATAGAGTGCGGGGCAGTGTGAGTCGTTTGGAATTGACACAGGGCTATGGGTAGAGAGTATGGCAGTGGGATTAGTTTGGGGATTGATATAGGACCATGGGGAGAGGGCGGGGCAGCGGGATTAGTTTGGGATTGATACAGGGCTATGGATAGCGAGCGGGGCAGTGGGATTAGTTTGGAATTGATACAGGGCTCTGGGTAGAGAGCGGGGCAGTGGGATTAGTTTGGAGATTGATACCGGGCAATGGGGAGAGAGCGGGGCAGTGGGAATAATTTGGGGATTTAGACGGCTATGGGGAGTGAGCAGGGCAGTGGGATTAGTTTGGGGATTGATACAGGGCAATGGGGAGAGAGCGGGGCAGTGGGATTCATTTGGGGTTGATACAGGGCTACGGATAGCGAGCAGGGCAGTGGGATTAGATTGGGGATTGATACAGGGCTATGGGGAGAGAGCGGGGCAGTGGGATTAGATTGGGGATTGATACAGGGCTATGGGGAGAGAGCGGGGCAGTGGGATTAGTTTGGGGATTGCTACAGGGTAATGGGGAGAGAGCGGGGCAGTGGGATTAGTTTGGGGATTGTTACAGGGCTATGGGGAGAGAGTGGGGCAGTGGGAGTCGTTTGAAATTGATACAGGACTATGGGTAGAGAGCAGGGCAGTGGGATTAGTTTGGGGATTGATATCGGACCATGGGGAGAGAGCGGGGCAGTGGGATTAGTTTGGGATTGATACAGGGCTATGGATAGCAAGCGGGGCAGTGGGATTAGTTTGGAATTGATTCAGGGCTATGGGTAGAGAGCGGGACAGTGGGATTAGTTTGGGGATTTACATTGGACCATGGGGAGAGAGCGGGGCAGTGGGATTAGTTTGGGGATTGTTACAGGGCTATGGGGAGAGAGCGGGGCAGTGGGAGTAGTTTGGGGACAGTGCTATGGAGAGAGAGCGGGGCAGTGGGATTAGTTTGGGGACAGGGCTATGGAGAGCGGGGCAGGGGGCTTAATTTGGGGACTGATACAGGGCTATGGGGAGAGAGCGGGGCAGAGGGATTAGTTTGGGGCAGGGATATGGGGAGAGCGGGGCAGTGGGATTAGTTTGGGGATTGATACAGGGCTATGGAGAGAGAGCGGGGCAGTGGGATTAGTTTGGAGATTGACAGGGCTATGGGGAGTGAGCGGGGCAGTGGGATTAGTTTGGAGATTGACAGGGCTGTGGGGAGAGAGCGGGGCAGTGGGATTAGTTTGGGGATTGATTCAGGGCTATGGGGAGACAGCAAGGCTGTGGGATTAGATTGGGGATTGACACAGGGCCATGGGGAGAGAGCGGGGTAGTGGGATTAGATTGGGGATTTACATAGGACCATGGGTAGAGAGCGGGGCAGTGGGATTAGTTTGGGGATTGTTACAGGGCTATGGGGAGAGAGCGGGGCAGTGGGAGTAGTTTGGGGATAGGGCTATGGAGAGAGAGCAGGGCAGTGGGAATAATTTGGGGATTGATACAGGGCTATGGAGAGAGAGCAGGGCAGTGGGATTAATTTGGGGATTGATACAGGGCTATGGAGAGAGAGCAGGGCAGTGGGATTAATTTGGGGATTGATACAGGGCTATGGAGAGAGAGCGGGGCAGTGGGATTAACACAGGGCCATGGGAGAGAGCGGGGCAGTGGGATTAGTTTGGGGATTGTTACAGGGCTATGGATAGAGTGCGGGGCAGTAGGAGTCGTTTGGAATTGATACAGGGCTATGGATAGAGAGTGGGGCAGTGGGATTAGTTTGGGGATTGATATAGGACTATGGGGAGAGAGCGGGGCAGTGGGATTAGTTTGGGATTTATACAGGGCTATGGGTGGAGAGCGGGGCAGTGGGATTAGTTTGGGGATTGATACAGGGCTATGGGTAGAGAGCGGGTCAGTGGGATTAGTTTGGAATTGATACAGGGCTATGGGTAGAGAGCGGGGCAGTGAGATTAGTTTGGGGATTGATACAGGGCTATGGGTAGAGAGCGGGGCAGTGGGATTAGTTTGGAATTGATACAGGGCAATGGGGAGAGAGCGGGGCAGTGGGATTAATTTGGGGATTTAGACGGCTATGGGGAGCGAGCAGGGCAGTGGGATTAGTTTGGGGATTGATACAGGGCTATGGGGAGAGAGCAGGGCAGTGGGATTAGTTTGGGATTGATACAGGGCTACGGATAGCGAGCGGGGCAGTGGGATTAGTTTGGGATTGATACAGGGCTACGGATAGCGAGCGGGGCAGTGGGATTAGTTTGGGGATTGACAAGGCTACAGGAGACAGCAGGGCAGTGGGATTAGTTTGGGGATTGGCACAGGGCCATGGGAGAGAGCGGGGCGGTGGGATTAGTTTGGGGATTGGCACAGGGCTATGGGGAAAGAGCGGGGCAGTGGGATTAGTTGGAGATTGATACAGGGCTATGGGGAGAGAGCGGGGCAGTGGGATTAGTTGGAGATTGATACAGGGCTATGGGTAGAGAGCGGGGCTGTGGGATTAGTTTGGGGATTGATTCTGGGCTATGGGGAGACAGCAAGGCTGTGGGATTAGTTTGGGGATTGGCACAGGGCTATAGGGAGAGAGCGGGGCAGTGGGATTCATTTGGAATTGATACAGGGCTATGGGGAGAGAGCGGGGCAGTGGGATTAGTTTGGGATTGATGCAGGGCTATGGATAGCGAGCGGGGCAGTGGGATTAGTTTGGAATTGATTCAGGGCTATGGGTAGAGAGCGGGGCAGTGGGATTAGTTTGTGGATTTACATAGGACCATGGGGAGAGAGTGGGGCAGTGGGATTAGTTTGGGGATTTACATAGGACCATGGGGAGAGAGCGGGGCAGTGGGATTAGTTTGGGGATTTACATAGGACCATGGGTAGAGAGCGGGGCAGTGGGATTAGTTTGGGGATTTAGACAGCTATGGGTGGAGAGCGGGGCAGTGGGATTAGTTTGGGGATTGATACAGGGCTATGGGTAGAGAGCGGGTCAGTGGGATTAGTTTGGAATTGATACAGGGCTATGGGTAGAGAGCGGGGCAGTGAGATTAGTTTGGGGATTGATACAGGGCTATGGGTAGAGAGCGGGGCAGTGGGATTAGTTTGGAATTGATACAGGGCAATGGGGAGAGAGCGGGGCAGTGGGATTAATTTGGGGATTTAGACGGCTATGGGGAGCGAGCAGGGCAGTGGGATTAGTTTGGGGATTGATACAGGGCTATGGGGAGAGAGCAGGGCAGTGGGATTAGTTTGGGATTGATACAGGGCTACGGATAGCGAGCGGGGCAGTGGGATTAGTTTGGGGATTGACAAGGCTACAGGAGACAGCAGGGCAGTGGGATTAGTTTGGGGATTGGCACAGGGCCATGGGAGAGAGCGGGGCGGTGGGATTAGTTTGGGGATTGGCACAGGGCTATGGGGAAAGAGCGGGGCAGTGGGATTAGTTGGAGATTGATACAGGGCTATGGGGAGAGAGCGGGGCAGTGGGATTAGTTGGAGATTGATACAGGGCTATGGGTAGAGAGCGGGGCTGTGGGATTAGTTTGGGGATTGATTCTGGGCTATGGGGAGACAGCAAGGCTGTGGGATTAGTTTGGGGATTGGCACAGGGCTATAGGGAGAGAGCGGGGCAGTGGGATTCATTTGGAATTGATACAGGGCTATGGGGAGAGAGCGGGGCAGTGGGATTAGTTTGGGATTGATGCAGGGCTATGGATAGCGAGCGGGGCAGTGGGATTAGTTTGGAATTGATTCAGGGCTATGGGTAGAGAGCGGGGCAGTGGGATTAGTTTGTGGATTTACATAGGACCATGGGGAGAGAGTGGGGCAGTGGGATTAGTTTGGGGATTTACATAGGACCATGGGGAGAGAGCGGGGCAGTGGGATTAGTTTGGGGATTTACATAGGACCATGGGTAGAGAGCGGGGCAGTGGGATTAGTTTGGGGATTTAGACAGCTATGGGGAGAGAGCGGGGCAGTGGGATTAGTTTGGGGACAGGGCTATTGTGAGAGAGCGGGGCAGTGGGATTAGTTTGGGGACGGCTATGGAGAGCGGGGCAGGGGGCTTAATTTGGGGATTGATACAGGGCTATGGGGAGAGAGCGGGGCAGACGGATTTGTTTGGGGCAGGGATATGCGGAGAGAGCGGGGCAGTGGGATTAGTTTGGGGACAGGGCTATGGAGAGAGAGCAGGGCAGTGGGATTAATTTGGGGATTGATACAGGGCTATGGAGAGAGAGCGGGGCAGTGGGATTAGTTTGGGGATTGATACAGGGCTATGAGGAGAGAGCGGGGCAGTGGGATTAGTTTGGGGATTGATACAGGGCTATGGGGAGAAAGCGGGGCAGTGGGATTAGTTTGGGGATTGACACAGGGCCATGAGAAGAGAGCGGGGCAGTGGGATTAGTTTGGGGATTGACACAGGGCTATGGGGAGAGAGAGCGGGTCAGTGGGATTAGTTTGGGGATTGATACAGGGCTGTGGGGAGAGAGCGGGGCAGTGGGATTAGTTTGGGGGTTGATACAGGGCTATGGGGAGAGAGCAGGGCAGTGGGATTAGTTTGGGGATTGATACAGGGCTATGGGGAGAGAGCAGGGCAGTGGGATTAGTTTGGGGATTGACACAGGGCTATGGGGAGAGAGAGGGGCAGTGGGATTAGTTTGGGGATTGACACAGGGCTATGAGGAGAGAGAGGGGCAGTGGGATTAGTTTGGGGATTGACACAGGCTCGAGCCCTGGGTTAATTCAGACGCCCACCTGCGCTCCGTTTTTACAGGTCAGGGAGATTTCGACGATGAAGACGGTCTCGGAGGAGATGACAGCGTCCGATGTGGTGTAGTACGAGGGCACGATCGCTGGCTCAGTGCACGTGTCCGCTGTGGGGAGAGAGAGAGAGAGAACAGAGCGTTAGTGTCTGGAGCGGGAATACCCGGAACAAAAGAAAGCAATGAAAGGAGCACTGTCTGGATGAAATATGGCGACGGACAAATACTGAATCGGTCTGAGGTTTTACTGCACGCAATGTTGGCGGGACTCTGCCGGGTCACGCACCTCTGACCTTTCACCCCTTGGTTCAGAGGCTACTTGCAGTCCCAGGTCCATAGCGTCATCATTCAAGCAAGGCCAGAGTGATAAAATCAGAACTGACCTCACCGAGGGGTCGAACAACAACCTGTATTTATATAGCGCCTTTAACGTAGTGAAACGTCCCAAGGTGCTTCACAGGAGCATTATAAGATAAAACAAATAAATTTGACACCGAGCCGCATAAGTAGAAATTAGCGCAGGTGACCCAAAGCTGGGTCACAGAGGTCGGTTTTAAGGAGCGTCTTGAAGGAGAGAGAGAGACAGAGAGGTTTAGGGAGGGAGTTCCAGAGCTCTGAGGCAACAGAAGGCACGGCCACCAATGGTGGAGCGATTATAATCAGGGAGGCTCAGGAGGGCAGAATTAGAGGAGCGCAGAGATCTTGGGGGGGGGTGGGTTGTGGGGCTGGAGGAGATTACAGAGATAGGGAGCACCGCACTGTCGGAGGGGCAGCACTGAGGGAGCGCCGCACTGTCGGAGGGGCGGCACTGAGGGAGCGCCGCACTGTCGGAGGGGCGGCACTGAGGGAGCGCCGCACTGTCGGAGGGGCGGCACTGAGGGAGCGCCGCACTGTCGGAGGGGCGGTACTGAGGGAGCGCCGCACTGTCGGAGGGGCGGTACTGAGGGAGCCCCGCACTGTCGGAGGGGCGGCACTGAGGGAGCGCCGCACTGTCGGAGGGGCGGCGCACTGTCGGAGGGGCGGTACTGAGGGAGCACCGCACTGTCGGAGGGGCAGTACTGAGGGAGCCCCGCACTGTCGGAGGGGCGGCACTGAGGGAGCCCCGCACTGTCGGAGGGGCGGCACTGAGGGAGCCCCGCACTGTCGGAGGGGCGGCACTGAGGGAGCCCCGCACTGTCGGAAGGGCGGCACTGAGGGAGCCCCGCACTGTCGGAGGGGCGGCACTGAGGGAGCCCCGCACTGTCGGAGGGGCGGTACTGAGGGAGCCCCGCACTGTCGGAGGGGTGGCACTGAGGGAGTGCCGCACTGTCGGAGGGGCAGTACTGAGGGAGTGCCGCACTGTAGGAGCTGCCGTATTTCGAGGTGATGCTAAACCCGAGACCCCCGTTTGCCCTCTGGGGTGGATGTAAAAGATACCAAGGCCACTATTGGAACATTATTGGGCCAACATTATCCCTCAACTAACATCACTAAAACCAGATGATCTGGGTCATTATCACATTACTGTGTGTGGGAGCTTGCTGTGCGTAAATTGGCTGCCGTGTTTCCCACATTACAACAGTGACTACACTTCAAAACATGTCCTTCATTGGCTGCGAAGCGCTTTGAGACGTCCGGAGATGGTGAAAGGCACTCTAGAAATGCAAGTCTCTTTCTTTCCCTCTCTTTCCTTCCTTGCCACTTACACTCTTTTCCCCTTTCTCTCCCCCCGTTTCTTTCTTTTCTTCCCTTTCTTTGTTTCCTCCTTACTTTTTCCTGACATTTCCTTCCTTTCCTCTCTCTTCTTCCCTATAGTGAGAGTGATATATAACCCCCTCCCCACAAGAGATTGGTGTGCAAAATCAAAGCACATGGTATTGGGGGTAATGTACTGACGTGGATAGAGAACTGGTTGGCAGGCAGGAAGCAGAGAGTCGGGATAAATGGGTCCTTTTCAGAATGGCAGGCAGTGACTAGTGGGGTGCCGCAGGGCTCAGTGCTGGGACCCCAGCTATTTACAATATACATCAATGATTTAGATGAAGGAATTGAATGTAATATCTCCAAGTTTGCGGATGACACTAAGCTGGGTGGCGGTGTGAGCTGTGAGGAGGATGCCAAGAGGCTGCAGGGTGACTTGGACGGGTTAGGTGAGTGGGCAAATGCATGGCAGATGCAGTATAATGTGGATAAATGTGAGGTTATCCACTTTGGTGGCAAAAACAGGAAGACAGAATATTATCTGAATGGAGGCAGATTAGCAAAAGGGGAGGTGCAACGAGACCTGGGTGTCATGGTACATCAATCATTGAAAGTTGGCCATGCAGGTACAGTAGGCGGTGAAGAAGGCAAATGGTATGTTGGCCTTCATAGCGAGAGGATTTGAGTATAGGAGCAGGGAGGTCTTACTGCAGTCATACAGGGCCTTGGTGAGGCCTCACCTGGAATATTGTGTAGTTTTGGTCTCCTAGTCTGAGGAAGGACATTCTTGCTATTGAGGGAGTGCAGCGAAGGTTCACCAGACTGATTCCCGGGATGGCAGGACTGACATATGAGGAGAGACTGGATCAACTGGGCCTTTATACACTGGAGTTTAGAAGGATGAGAGGGGATCTCATAGAAACATATAAAATTCTGACGGGACTGGACAGGTTAGGTGCAGGAAGAATGTTCCCGATGTTGGGGAAGTCCAGAACCAGGGGTCACAGTCTAAGGATAAGGGGTAAGCCATTTAGTTTGCAGGTAATCAGGAAGGCGAATGGAATGTTGGCCTTCATTGCGAGAGGGATGGAGTACAAAAGCAGGGAGGTCCTGCTGCAACTGTACAGGGTATTGGTGAGGCCGCACCTGGAGTACTGTGTGCAGTTTTGGTCACCTTACTTAAGGAAGGATATACTAGCTTTGGAGGGGGTGCAGAGACGATTCACTAGGCTGATTCCGGAGATGAGGGGGTTACCTTATGATGATAGATTGAGTAGACTGGGTCTTTACTCGTTGAGGATGAGGGGTGATCTTATAGAAACATTTAAAATAATGAAAAGGATAGACAAGATAGAGGCAGAGAGGTTGTTTCCACTAGTCGGGGAGACTAGAACTAGGGGGCACAGCCTCAAAATACGGGGGAGCCAATTGAAAACCGAGTTGAGAAGGAATTTCTTCTCCCAGAGGGTTGTGAATCTGTGGAATTCTCTGCCCAAGGAAGCAGTTGAGGCTAGCTCATTGAATGTGTTCAAGTCACAGATAGATAGATTTTTAACCAATAAGGGAATTAAGGGTTACGGGGAGAGGGCGGGTAAGTGGAGCTGAGTCCACAGCCAGATCAGCCATGATCTTGTTGAATGGCGGAGCAGGCTCGAGGGGCTAGATGGCCTACTCCTGCACCTATTTTCGATGTTTCTCTCTATTATATGTAGTGTGAGGGAGTGTGTGTGAGGGAGTGTGTGTGAGGGAGGGAGTGTGTGTGAGGGAGTGTGTGGGAGGGAGGGAGTGGGAGTGTGTGTGAGAGAGTATGTGGGTGAGTGAGTGAGTGAGTGAGTGTGAGGGAGTGCGTGCGAGGGAGTGAGTGAGGGAGTGAGTGAGGGAGTGAGAGGGAGTGTGTGTGAGTGAGTGAGTGAGTGTGTGTGTGTGAGGGAGTGTGTGTGAGGGAGTGTGTGTGAGGGAGTGTGTGAGAGGGAGTGTGTGAGAGGGAGTGTGTGTGAGGGAGTGTGTGTGAGGGAGTGTGAGAGAGTGTGTGTGCGAGAGTGTGAGGGAGTGTGTGAGGGAGTGTGTGAGGGAGTGAGTGTGAGGGAGTGAGTGTGAGGGAGTGAGTGTGAGGGAGTGAGTGTGAGGGAGTGAGTGTGAGGGAGTGAGTGTGAGAGAGTGAGTGTGAGAGAGTGAGTGTGTGTGTGTGTGTGAGTGTGTGAGAGAGTGTGTGAGAGAGTGTGTGAGAGAGTGTGTGAGGGTGTGTGTGTGAGTGAGTGTGAGTGAGTGTGTGAGGGAGTGTGAGGGAGTGTGTGTGGGAGTGTGTGAGTGAGGGAGTGTGAGTGAGAGTGTGTGAGGGAGTGTGTGTGAGTGAGTGAGGGAGTGTGTGAGGGAGTGTGTGAGGGAGTGTGAGTGAGTGTGTGTGGGAGTGAGTGTGTGAGGGAGTGTGTGTGAGTGAGTGAGGGAGTGTGTGTGGGAGTGTGAGTGAGTGAGTGTGAGTGAGGGAGTGTGAGTGAGTGTGTGTGGGAGTGTGTGTGAGGGAGTGTGTGTGAGTGTGAGTGAGGGAGTGTGAGTGAGTGTGTAACCCCCTCCCCCTCTCTCTGGGTGGCCCAGGCCCAGCACCCTCAGACCACACCACGTCACCTCCCCGGCCGCCCGGCCGCCCGGCCGCCCGGCGCTCCCTCTCTCCCTCCCTCTCTCTCTGTCTCTCCCCGGTCCCCTCACACACTCACTCCCACTCTCTCCACACACCGTGGGCCGGCCCGGCCGCCAGCAGCAGGCTCAGGCTGAAGATGAGGAGAATTCCCGGCCGTCGCTCCATCGCTTGGCTCTGTCTCTGCCGCGTCACACCAGCCGCCGCACAGCACCACGGGCAGAAGGTCGCTCACACCCCCCCCCACAGAAAGCCGCCGCGCCGCACAGCACGACGGGAAGAAGGTCAATCACCTCCCCCAGCCAGCCGCCGCGCCGCGCCGCGCAGCACCACGGGGAAGAAGGGCACACCCACCGCCTGCGGCACCACGGGAAGAAGGTCGGTCACCTCCCCTAGAAAGCCGCCGCGCCGCACAGCACGACGGGAAGAAGGTCAATCACCGCCCTGTACGACCCCTGTAAAAAAAAATTGGTCCTGACATGTGATGCATCGTCCTATGGGGTTGGGGGCGTGTTGCAGCAGGGCAATGCTGAGGGTCATAGAAACATAGAAAATAGGTGCAGGAGCAGGCCATTCGGCCCTTCGAGCCTGCACCGCCATTCAATGAGTTCATGGCTGAACATGAAACTTCAGTACCCCATTCCTGCTTTCACGCCATAACCCTTGATCCCCCGAGTAGTAAGGACTTCATCTAACTCCCTCTTGAATATATTTAGTGAATTGGCCTCAACAACTTTCTGTGGTAGAGAATTCCACAGGTTCACCACTCTCTGGGTGAAGAAGTTTCTCCTCATCTCGGTCCTAAATGGCTTACCCCTTATCCTTAGACTGTGACCCCTGGTTCTGGACTTCTCCAACATCGGGAACATTCTTCCTGCATCTAACCTGTCCAGTCCCGCCAGAATTTTAAACGTTTCTATGAGGTCCCCTCTCATCCTTCTGAACTCCAGTGAATACAAGCCCAGTTGATCCAGCCTTTCTTGATAGGTCAGTCCCGCCATCCCGGGAATCAGTCTGGTGAACCTTCACTGCACTCCCTCAATAGCAAGAATGTCCTTCCTCAGATTAGGAGACCAAAACTGTACACAATATTCCAGGTGTGGCCTCACCAAGGCCCTGTACAACTGCAGTAAGACCTCCCTGCTCCTATACTCAAATCCCCTCGCTATGAAGGCCATTTGCTTTCTTCACCGCCTGCTGTACCTGCATGCCAACCTTCAATGACTGATGTACCATGACACCCAGGTCTCGTTGCACCTCCCCTTTTCCTAATCTGTCACCATTCAGATAATAGTCTGTCTCTGTTTTTACCACCAAAGTGGATAACCTCACATTTATCCACATTATACTTCATCTGCCATGCATTTGCCCACTCACCGAACCTGTCCAAGTCACTCTGCAGCCTCATAGCATCCTCCTCGCAGCTCACACCGCCACCCAGCTTAGTGTCATCCGCAAATTTGGAGATATTACATTTAATCCCCTCGTCTAAATCATTAATGTACAATGTAAACAGCTGGGGCCCCAGCACATAGAAACATAGAAACATAGAAAATAGGTGCAGGAGTAGGCCATTCGGCCCTTCTAGCCTGCACCGCCATTCAATGAGTTCATGGCTGAACATGCAACTTAAGTACCCCATTCCTGCTTTCTCACCAATAGAACCTTGCGGTACCCCACTACTCACCGGGAAGAAGGGCATACCCACCGCCCGCGGCACCATGGGAAGAAGGTCGGTCACCCACCCCCTCCATCCCCAAATACCAATCACCGCGCAGCACCACGGGAAGAAGGGCAACCCATCCCTCTCCCCCCTCATCCCTCCCCTCACCCTCCCCTCTTCTCCCCCTCGACATGCAGCCCGTGATCCTGACCAACGGATTGGTCACAGACCCAATCCACGTCCGGACCGGGGTCAAACAGGGCTGCCTCATCGCCCCAACCCTCTTCTCAACCTTCCTCGCTGCCATGCTCCAGCTCACAGTCAACAAACTCCCCGCTGGAGTGGGACTAAATTACAGAACCAGTGGGAACCTGTTCAACCTTCGCCGTCTCCAGGCCAGGTCCAGGACCACCCCCAACCTCTGTCGTCGAGCTACAGTACGCGGACGACGCCTGCGTCTGCGCACATACAGAGGCTGAACTCCAGGACATAGTCAACGTATTTACTGAGGCGTACGAAAGCATGGGTCTTACACTAAACATCCGTAAGACAAAGGTCCTCCACCAGCCTGACCTCGCCGCACAGCACTGCCCCCCAGTCATCAAGATCCACGGCGCGGCCCTGGACAACGTGGACCATACCTCGGGAGCCTCTCATCAACAAGGGCAGACATTGACAACCAGATCCAACACCGCCTCCAGTGCACCAGTGCAGCCTTCGGCCGCCTGAGGAAAAGAGTTTTCAAAGACCAGGCCCTCAAATCTCCCACCAAGCTCATGGTCTACAGGGCTGTAGTGATACCCGCCTCCTGTATGGCTCAGAGACATGGACCATGTACAGTAGACACCTCAAGTCGCCGGAGAAATACCACCAACGATGTCTCCGCAAGATCCTACAAATCCCCCGGGAGGACAGGCGCATCAGCGTTAGCATCCTCGACCAGGCCAACATCCCCAGCATCGAAGCACTGACCACACTCGACCAGCTCCGCTGGGCAGGGCCACATTGTCCGCATGTCCCCCCAGACACGAGACTCCCAAAGTGTAAAGTCCTTACTCGACTGCATGAAACCACACGAGGCACATTATAGGGACAAGGTCACTCTGTGACCTCAACTCTTTATTAACAGCACTCCACAAGTGATGACCCTGCGTGGGACCTCCCTTTATATACCTGGGAGATCAGGTAAGGAGTGTCTCCCACAAGTTCACCCCTTGTGGTCAAGGTGTGTATCTAGGTTGAGTGTATACAGTAATACAGTGGTGTTACATTGTGGTTACATACATGACATCACCTTCCCCCCCAAAGTCTAACTGGGATCATAGGTTAAGTCTCTCGGGTGGTCTTCGCTCCCTCGTGGAGCGCCGCAGTTGGGGCTCTGGTTGTTGGACACTGATGTGAGTGTCTGTCCCCTGTGGTGATTCCGGCCTGTCCGGGCTGACCGCAGGGACTGTGCATTCTTCTGAATGCTCTTGTTGCTCATTCACTGGTGGTGGTGTGAGCTCCATCTCATGGTCTTCTTCAGGTTCCTCCGTGTCCATGCTGAACCTTTTTTTTACTTGGTTCAGATGCTTACGGCATATCTGACCATTGTTGAGTTTTACCGCGATGACCCTATTCCCCTCTTTGTCAATTACAGTGCCCTCGAGCCATTAGGGCCCATGGCGTGATTGAGGACGAATACAGGATCATTTATTTCTATACATCTCCCCCTCGAATTACGGTCATGGTACTCGTTTTGGGACAGGCGCTTGCCCTCGACTATGTCGGTCAGGACTGGGTGACTGAGGGACAACCGAGTTTTGAGTGTCCGTTTCATTAGTACCTCTGCGAGTGGGACCCCCGTGAGCGAGTGCGGGCGGGATCTATAGGCCAGCAGGAGACGCGATAGGCAGCATTGTAGGGAGGGTCCTTGAATCCTGAGCGTACCTTGCTTAATGATTTGGACCGCACGTTCTGCCTGGCCATTGGAGGCCGGCTTGAACGGTGCAGTCCTGACGTGGTTGATGCCATTGCCCGACATAAACTCCCGGAATTCGTAGCTTGTGAAGCATGGGCCGTTATCACTAACCAGGATGTCCGGCAAGCCATGGGTTGCGAAGATCGCACGTAGGCTTTCCACGGTGGTGGATGACGTGCATGAATTCAGGATGATGCACTCGATCCATTTCGAGTACGCGTCTACTACAATGAGGAACATCTTCCCCATGAACGGGCCCGTGTAGTCAACGTGAATGCATGACCATGGCCTGGTGGGCCAGGGCCACAGGCTGAGCGGGGCCTCCCTGGGGGCATTACCCAGCTGGGCACACGTCGTGCACCTGCGAACACAGTGTTCCAGGTCTGAATCAATTCCAGGCCACCAAACATGTGACTGGGCAATGGCCT
Organism: Pristiophorus japonicus; assembly: GCF_044704955.1. NCBI lineage: Eukaryota > Metazoa > Chordata > Chondrichthyes > Pristiophoridae > Pristiophorus > Pristiophorus japonicus. The sequence goes on from NC_092008.1 coordinate 9,862,177, forward strand.
TCATCAGCACAATGCCTTGGGTGCTCGCTGTGGAGTTCCGTGATGAATGCCTCCCTGCCCCTCTGGGGCATGACTACCCGGCTGCCCCATAGTAGGCAGTCGGCCTGGATGGAGAGCTCATCCATCCGTCTGTGAAACGGTCTGACCTCCTCGGGGCATGCTCCGTGTGCGGGCGCCCAATCCCCAGTCAGGACACATTTCTTAATCAGGGATAGGAGGGGATCTCTGTTGGTCCAGATTTTGATCTGGCGGGCTGTGATGGGGGAGCCTGCGCTGTCAAAGGCATCGACAACCATGACCATCTCAGCGCTTTGCTCCGTTGTCCCCTCAGTCACGTCAGCGCAATTTTCAGTGCCAGGCCGGTGCCGGATGGAGCAGTCATAAGCAGCCAGCGTGAGAGCCCATCGCTGTATGCGGGCTGATGCGTTGGCATTGACAGCCTTGCTGTCTGACAACAAGAATGTTAATGGCTTGAGGTCCATTTCTAATTCAAACTTCCTACTGAAGAGGTACTGATGCATTTTTTTTACACCATAGACACATGCGAGCGCTTCCTTCTCGACCATCCCATATCCCCGTTCTGCTTGAGAGAGCGACCTGGAGGCATAAGCCACAGGTTGTAGCTGACCCTCGGCATTGCCCTGCTGCAACACGCACCCAACCCCATAGGACGATGCATCACATGTCAGAACTAAACGTTTACAGGGGTCGTACAGGGTCAACAACTTGTTTGAACAAAGTAGGTTTCGTGCCCGATCAAAAGCCCGTTCCTGACAGTCCCCCGAAAACCAATCACAACCCTTACACAGGAGCACGTGTAGCGGCTCCAACAACGTGATCAAGTTCGGCAGAAAGTTCCCGAATAGTTCGAGAGTCCCAGGAATGAACGCTGCTCCGATGTGTTGCAGGGCCTGGGTGCTCGTCGAATCGCCTCTGTTTTGGATTCGGTGGGCCGAATCCCATCTGCGGCAACCCTCCTGCCCAGAAACTCAACCTCAGGAGCCAAAAACAGACATTTAGACTTCTTGAGTCGCAGGCCTACCCGGTCCTGTCGGCGTAGCACCTCCCCCAGGTTGTGGAGGTGTTCCTCGGTGTCTCGACCCGTGATGAGGATGTCGTCCTGGAATACGATCGTTCAGGAATGGATGTAAGCAGGCTTTCCATGTTTCGTTGAGAAATCGCGGCCGCTGACCGAATGCCAAACGGGCACCTGTTATAAACGAACAGTCCCTTGTGCGTGGTGATGGTGGTCAGTAGTTTGGATTCATCGGCCAGTTCCTGGGTCATATAGGCTGAAGTGAGGTCCAGCTTGGTGAACAGCTTGCCGCCTGCCAGCGTGGCGAAGAGGTCCTCTGCTCTCGGGAGCGGGTATTGATCTTGTAGGGACACCCGATTGATGGTGGCCTTGTAGTCGCCACAGATCCTGACAGAGCCATCCGCTTTTAGAACGGGAACGATGGGGCTCGCCCAGTCGCTGAATTCAACAGGCGAGATGATGCCCTCTCGCAACAGCCGGTCCAATTTGCTCTCGATCTTTTCCCGCATTACATACGGCACCGCTCTGGCTTTGTGGTGCACTGGCCTGGCGTCCGGGGTGATGTGTATCACTACTTTGGTGCCTTTGAAAGTCCCGACTTTGGAATAGTGAATCGAATTGTTGTAGGACTTGTGAGCACGAACTTCGCTCCACAGATGACATTGCGTGAACATCCCCCCATTTCCAGTTCATCTCGGCTAACCAGCTCCTCCCCAACAGTGTAGGACCATTGCCCGGGACAATCCAGAGCGGCAGCCGATTCACTAACCCATTGTGTGTGACAGCCAACATTGCACTGCCTAGCACTGGAATGATTTCTTTAGTGTAAGTCCGTAATTGTGTCTCAATACATGCGAATTTGGGTCCACTGGCTTTGAGTGGCCATAGCTTCTCGAATTGCTGGACGCCCATGAGTGACTGGCTGGCCCCAGTGTCCAGCTCCATGCGTACTGGGATGCCGTTTAATAAAACCCTCATCACCATTGGTGGCATTTTGGTGTATGAACTGTTCGCTGCATGGACCCGCTGAACTTCGGCGTCCATCGATTTGCCCCAAAAGTCATCCTGCCTCAAAGAACCCTCTTCTGGTCCATCCGCCTCATATATTAGTCTGGTTTCAGGCTTCCTGCAAAATTTTGAGCTAAATGGCCACTGAGATTGCAGTTCCTGCAGACAAACTGTTGAAATCTGCAAGATCTGGCTGAGTGTTTTCCCCCACACCTCCAGCATGAGTTAAAGCTTCCATTGTTGGGAACAAAGGGACGATGGCCAGGCATTCCGCTCTGACTGTCCCTTTGACTGCTCTTAAGTACCCTATTAGTGGGTGTCAATGGCCCCATCCCGGGCCGCATTGTCCGCTGTGATGGCATAAATGTCCGTTCAGCCTGCCATTGTCTCTGTTGGAGTCCTACTCTGGGGTCTATTGCTGCCTGGGGAATGTCGGACTGCCCCTGCCTGCCTGCGGGGCTCTGAGTTGCATTGATGATGTTGACTCCCTGACCCATCGCCATGTTAGATGCAGAATTGCGCGTGTATATTATTTTCGTCTCTTCCTCCCCCGGCATGAAAGTTTGAGCTAACAACGGCGCCGCTTCCAAGGTCAAATCCTTGGTCTCAATTAATTTGCGGAAAATTCCCGCATGACCGATGCCCTCGATGAAGAAGTCCCTGAGCATCTCCCCCCTGCAGGCGTCTGTGAACTTACAGAGGCTGGCCAAACGCCGGAGGTCCGCTACGAAGTCCGGTATGCTCTGCCCTTCACGACGTCGGTGGGTATAGAATCTGTCGGGCCATGTGTATGCTGCTCGCCGGTTTGAGGTGCTCCCCGATCAGTTTGGTAAGTTCTTCAAAGGTTTTGTCCGATGGCTTCTCAGGTGCTAGTAAGTCTTTCATGAGCGCGTAAGGGGTACTGAAGTTGCATGTTCAGCCATGAACTCATTGAATGGCGGTGCAGGCTCGAAGGGCCGAATGGCCTACTCCTGCACCTATTTTCTATGTTTCTATGTTTCTAAGTCTTTGGTCCACAGCTGGCCAAGAGATGAGCCCTTCGCTTGTCGGCCGCTGCATCCACCAGCCATTTTTTCGTAACGAAGCTTTGCTGAGGCCTCGTGACAAAATCGTCCCAGTCTTCCCCAACACAGCACCGTTCCTCTGCACTACCGGTGGCCATTCTCGTGGGTCGTGAGTTCCCGTTTCTCGTCGCCAATGTAAAGTCCTTACTCGACTGCATGAAACCACACGAGGCACATTCTAGGGACAAGGTCACTCTGTGACCTTAACTCTTTATTAACAGCACTCCACAAGTGATGACCCTGCGTGGGACCTCCCTTTATATACCTGGGAGATCAGGTAAGGAGTGTCTCCCACAAGTTTACCCCCTGTGGTCAAGGTGTGCATCTAGGTTGTGTGTATACAGTAATACAGTGGTGTTACATTGTGGTTACATACATGACATCAAGTAAACGCTTGACTCGGAACTCCTTCACGGGCAAACGAGCCAAAGGTGGGCAGAGGAAACGTTACAAGGGACCACCCTCAAAGCCTCCCTGATAAAGTGCAACATCCCCACCGACACCTGGGAGTCCCTGGGCCCAAAGACCAGTCCTGCCCTCAGTGGAGGAAGTGCATCCGGGAGGGCGCTGAGCACCTCGAGTCTCGTCGCCGAGAGCGTGCAGAAACCAAGCGCAGGCAGCGGAAGGAGCGTGCGGAAAACCAGTCCCACCCTCCCCTTCCCTCAACCACTGTCTGTCCCACCTGTGACAGGGACTGTGGTTCCCGTATTGGACTGTTCAGCCACGTGAGGCCTCGTGTTAAGAGTGGAAGCAAGTCTTCCTCGATTCCGAGGGACTGCCTGTGATGATGATGATCATGAAAGGCGCTATATGAATGCAAGTCTTGCTTTCTTTTCTTACAAATCACTAGAAGTAGCGACGCAGGTTGAGAAGGCCATTAAAAAGAAAGCAAACCAAGCACTAGGGTTTATTTCTAGAATTGAAAAGGAGAGAAGTTATAAACTTGAGATACCAGGGTTAAGGGGAGAGGGGAATTGGGAGTCTGCATGTGGCTGCCTTGCTGGTAGGGGGACTACAACTCCCAGAGGGCAGTGTGGGTTGTGGGCATGCGCAGTGGGCAGTAGGAGTGCGTGGGCATGCGTAGTGTCCAGTGGGGGAGCGTGGGCATGCGAGGAGGACTACAGCTCCCAGAGTGCGGCGGGCGGGGGGGTGTGTGTGTGTGTGTGCGCGCAGTGGGCGCGGGGTTTAGTGGGCATGCGCAATAGGAGCCAGGCCGGCCGTGGGGAACTACAAGTCCCGGCGGGCGGCGCGCGTCGGGCATGCGCAGTGGGCGGCGCTGGGTGGAAGAAGGGAAGAAGGAAGATGGCGGCGCTGCGATGGGTGACCCGGTGCCTAGCGGCACAGACAGCGCTTAACGGCCCGGCCCAGGTAACGGCAGCCGCTCCAAACACGGCCAAAAGCCGGATATAAATGCTTTCTGTCGGCTTAAACCGCGTCTCCAAGGTCACCGGCCGCCATTGGCGGTCACCGCCTCCCCTCTTAAAGGGGCAGTCCACCTGGCAATTTCAGGCTTGCAAGCAGGAAATTGGGTCAATATTGTAATCTAATCTAGGGGATTATATATAGGATTATATCCCCAGGCAGTGAGTTACAGACTGTAATCTAATCCAGGGGATTATATATAGGATTATATCCCCAGGTAGTGAGTTACAGACTGTAATCTAATCCAGGGGATTATATATAGGATTATATCCCCAGGCAGTGAGTTACAGACTGTAATCTAATCCAGGGGATTATATATAGGATTATATCCCCAGGCAGTGAGTTACAGACTGTAATCTAATCCAGGGGATTATATATAGGATTATATCCCCAGGCAGTGAGTTACAGACTGTAATCTAATCTAGGGGATTATATATAGGATTATATCCCCAGGCAGTGAGTTACAGACTGTAATCTAATCTAGGGGATTATATATAGGATTATATCCCCAGGCAGTGAGTTACAGACTGTAATATAATCTAGGGGATTATATATAGGATTATATCCCCAGGCAGTGAGTTACAGACTGTAATCTAATCCAGGGGATTATATATAGGATTATATCCCCAGGCAGTGAGTTACAGACTGTAATATAATCTAGGGGATTATATATAGGATTATATCCCCAGGCAGTGAGTTACAGACTGTATTCTAATCCAGGGGATTATATATAGGATTATATCCCCAGGCAGTGAGTTACAGACTGTAATCTAATCTAGGGGAATGTATATAGGATTATATCCCCAGGCAGTGAGTTACAGACTGTAATCTAATCTAGGGGATTATATATAGGATTATATCCCCAGGCAGTGAGTTACAGACTGTAATCTAATCCAGGGGGATTATATAGAGGATTATATCCCCAGGCAGTGAGTCACAGACTGCAATCTAATCTAGGGGATTATATATAGTGCAAAGAAGGTTCACCAGACTGATTCCTGGGATGGCAGGACTGCCGTATGAGGAGAGATTGGGTCGACTGGGCCTGTATTCACTAGAGTTTAGAAGAATGAGAGGGGATCTCATTGAAAGGTATAAAATTTTGACGGGGTTGGACAGACTGGATGCGGGGAGGATGTGTCCCCCCAGGGCTGGGAAGTCGAGAACAAGGGGTCACAGTCTTAGGATACGGGGTAGGAAATTTAGGAGCGAGATGAGGAGAAATGTTTTCACTCCGAGGGTGGTGAACCTGTGGAATTCTCTACCACAGAAGGTTGTGGAGGCCAAGTCACTGAATATATTTAAAAGGGAGATAGATAGATGTCTAGACACAAAAGGCATCAAGGGGTATGGGGAGAAAGCGGGAATATGGTGTTGAGATAGAGGATCAGCCAGGATCATATTGAATGGTGCAGGCTCGAAGGGCCGAATAGCCTACTCCTGCTCCTATTTTCTATGTTTCTATATCCCCAAGGAGTGGGTTACAGACTGCAATCTAATCCAGGGGGATTAAACACCTGGAGTACTGCGTACAGTTTTGGTCTCTGTATTTAAGGAAGGATATACTTGCTTTGGAGGTAATTCAGAGAAGGCTCACTCGGTTGATTCCTGAGATGAGGGAGTTGTCTTATGAAGAAAGGGTGAGCAGGTTGGGCCTCTACTCATTGGAGTTTAAAAGAATGAGCGGTGATCTTATTGAAACGTGTAAGATTATAAGCGGGCTGGGCAGGATAGATGCAGAGAGGATGTTTCCCCTCGTGGGGAAACCTAGAACTAGGGGGCACAGTTTCAGAATAAGGGGCTGCCCATTTAAAATGGAAATGTGGAAGAATTTCTTCTCTCAGAGGGTTGTAAATCTGTGGAATTCTCTGCCCCAGAGAGCTGTGGAGGCTGGATCATTGAATATATTTAAGGTGGAGATAGACAGATTTTTTGGGGCGATGAGGGATATGGGGAGCGGGCAGGGAAGTGGAGCTGAGGCCAAGATCAGATCAGTCTTGATCTTAATTGAATGGCGGAGCAGGCTCGAGGGGCCGAATGGCCGACTCCTGCTCCTGTTGCTTATGTTCTTTTATATAGAGTAATATACCCAGGGAGTGGGTTACAGGCTACAATCTAATCCAGTGGGGGTTTATATATCGGATTATATCCCCAGGGAGTAGGTTACAGACTGCAGTCTAATCTAGTGGGGGTTTACATATAGAATTATATACCCAGGGAGTGAGTTACAGACTGCAGTCTAATGCTGTATAAATATAATTGTCAGCAGAACCAGAGGGGGAGATGGGGAGAATGTGTTTACGCAGCGAGTTGTTGTGATCGGGAACGCGCTGCCTGAAAGCTCGGTGGGAGCAGATTCGATCGTGACTTTCAAACCGGGAATTGGATAAATACTGGAAGGGGAAATGTGCCGGGGCTGTGGGGAAAGGGCAGGGGGGAGTGTGGGACTGATTGGGGTCGCTCCGTCACCGAGCCGGCACAGCACGGGGCTCGAGGGGCTGAGCGGCTGCCTCCTCTCCTGATTCGAGAGGTGGTTGGAGCAGCAGAACAGGCTGAGGGATTTGGAAATGCTAAAAAAAAAATACCGAGAGGCCCACAGCGCCACCCTCTGGCGAGAGGCTGCGATGACAGCGTGACCTGTTTACATTGTAGTTTGCCTTTTTAACGGGAATTGCTACCAAAGTGCGTCAGGCTCGCGTCGACAGGAAGTAAGATGTCACGGACAGGAAGTGTGTGCGGAGCAGCCGTGGTGGTGGTTTGCCTCCTGCTAACTAACCCTGCCTCATTTTGTCCCCCCGCAGGTGTTGGGTGTGACAGCGTCCGGTCACCGAGGCCTCGCGGCATTCGTTGTAAGTCTGATCGCCATCGGCCAATAGGACGGCAGGTTTACCCCATGTGACCTCCGACGGCTCCGCGCGATTCGCTGGCCATCGTTTCAGGCTCCCGACGCCGATGTCTTGCAAATCTTCACTGAACTAACAACCCTCTTTAGCTGCTCTTCTCTTGGCTTTGCATTGAGTGGTGGAGGGGGGCAAGGAGCCGGCTAGTCTGGGACACTTTACTCCCCCTCGCCCTCGCGCCCCCCTTCACCCTCGCCCCCCCCCCCTTCGCCCTCGCCCCCCCCTTCGCCCTCGCCCCCCCTTCGCCCTCGCCCCCCCCCTTCGCCCTCGCCCCGCCCTTCGCCCTCGCCCCCCCTTCGCCCTCGCCCCCCCCTACGCCCTCGCCCCCCTTCGCCCTCGTCCCCCTTCGCCCTCGCCCCCCCCTTCGCCCTCGCCCCCCCCCTTCGCCCTCGCCCCCCCCCTTCGCCCTCGCCCCCCCTTCGCCCTCGCCCCCCCCTTCGCCCTCGCCCCCCCCTTCGCCCTCGCCCCCCCCTTCGCCCTCGCCCCCCCCTTCGCCCTCGCCCCCCCCCCTTCGCCCTCGCCCCCCCCTTCGCCCTCGCCCCCCCTTCGCCCTCGCCCCCCCCTTCGCCCTCGCCCCCCCCTTCGCCCTCGCCCCCCCCTTCGCCCTCGCCCCCCCCTTCGCTCTCGCCCCCCCCTTCGCTCTCGCCCCCCCCCTTCGCTCTCGCCCCCCCCCCTTCGCCCTCGCCCCCCCCTTCGCTCTCGCCCCCCCCTTCGCTCTCGCCCCCCCCTTCGCCCTCGCCCCCCCCTTCGCCCTCGCCCCCCCCTTCGCCCTCGCCCCCCCTTCGCCCTCGCCCCCCCCTTCGCCCTCGCCCCCCCCTTCGCCCTCGCCTTCGCCCTCGCCCCCCCCTTCGCCCTCGACCCCCCCCTTCGCCCTCGCCCCCCCTTCGCTCTCGCCCTCGCCCCCCCCTTCGCCCTCGCCCCCCCCTTCGCCCTCGCCCCCCCCTTCGCCCTCGCCCCCCCTTCGCCCTCGCCCCACCTGCGCCCTCGCCCCCCCTTCGCCCTCGCCCCCCCCCCGCGCTCTTGCCCCCCCCCCCCCCACCTGCGCTCTTGCCCTCGCCCCCCCCCCGCGCTCTGGCCCTCGCCCCCCCCCCCCACCTGCGCTCTTGCCCTCGCCCCCCCCCCGCGCTCTCGCCCTCGCCCCCCCCCCCCACCTGCGCTCTTGCCCTCGCCCCCCCCCCCGCGCTCTCGCCCTCGCCCCCCTTCGCCCTCGCCCCCCTTCGCCCTCGCACCCCCCTGCGCTCTAATCCCCTAATACGCTTGTCCCAATAACAACTTGTATTTATATAGTGCAAGGCGCTTCACCAACTAGAGAGCTGGCCATCCTAGACTGGGTGTTGTGTAATGAGAAGGGACCAATTAGCAATCTTGTTGTGCGAGGCCCCTTGGGGAAGAGTGACCATAATATGGTAGAATTCTTTATTAAGATGGAGAGTGACAGTTAATTCAGAGACTCTGGTCTTGAACTTAAGGAAAGGTAACTTCGATGGTATGAGACGTGAATTGTCTAGAATAGACTGGCGAGTGATACTTAAAGGGTTGATGGTGGATAGGCAATGGCAAACATTGAAAGATCACATGGATGAACTTCAACAATTGTACATCCCTGTCTGGAGTAAAAATAAAACGGGGAAGGTGGCTCAACCGTAGCTAACAAGGGAAATTAGGGATAGTGTTAAATCCAAGGAAGAGGCATATAAATTGGCCAGAAAAATCAGCAAACTTGAGGACTGGGAGAAATTTAGAATTCAGCAGAGGAGGACAAAGGGTTTAATTAGGAGGCGGGAAAATAGAGTACGAGAGGAAGCTTGCCGGGAACATAAAAACTGACTGCAAAAGCTTCTATAGATATGTGAAGAGAAAAAGATTAGTGAAGACAAACGTAGGTCCCTTGCAGTCAGATTCAGGTGAATTTATAATGGGGAACAAAGAAATGGCAGACCAATTGAACAAATACTTTGGTTCTGTCTTCACGAAGGAAGACACAAATAACCTTCCGGAAATACTAGGGGACCGAGGGTCTAGTGAGAAGGAGGAACTGAAGGATATCCTTATTAGGCGGCAAATTGTGTTAGGAAAATTGATGGGATTGAAGGCCGATAAAACCCCGGGGCCTGATAGTCTGCATCCCAGAGTGCTTAAGGAAGTGGCTCTAGAAATAGTGGATGCATTGGTGATCATTTTCCAACAGTCTATCGACTCTGCATCAGTTCCTATGGACTGCAGGGTAGCTAATGTAACACCACTTTTTAAACAGGGAGGGAGAGATAAAACGGGTAATTATAGACTGGTTAGCCTGACATCAGTAGTGGGGAAAATGTTGGAATCAATTATTAAGGATGAACTAGCAGCGCATTTGGAAAGCAGTGACAGGATCGGTCCAAGTCAGCATGGATTTATGAAGGGGAAATCATGCTTCACAAATCTTGTGGAATTTTTTGAGGATGTAACTAGTAGAGTGGACAAGGGAGAACCAGTGGATGTGGTGTATTTGGACTTTCAAAAGGCTTTTGACAAGGTCCCACACAAGAGATTGGTGTGCAAAATTAAAGCACATGGCATTAGGGGTAATGTACTGACGTGGATAGAGAACTGGTTGGCAGACAGGAAGCAGAGAGTCAGGATAAACTGGTCCTTTTCAGAATGCCAGGCAGTGACTAGTGGGGTGCCGCAGGGCTCAGTGCTGGGACACCAGCTATTTACAATATACATTAATCATTTGGATGAAGGAATTGAGTGTAATATCTCCAAGTTTGCAGATGACACTAAGCTGGGTGGCGGTGTGAGCTGTGAGGAGGATGCTAAGAGGCTGCAGGGTGACTTGGACGGGTTAGGTGAGTGGGCAAATGCATGACAGATGCAGTATAATGTGTAAATGTGAGGTTATCCACTTTGGTGGCAAAAACGCGAAGACAGAATATTATCTGAATGGCGGCAGATTAGGAAAAGGGGAGGTGCAACGAGACCTGGGTGTCAGGGTACATCAGTCATTGAAAGTTGGCATTCAGGTATAGCAGGCGGTGAAGAAGGCAAATGGTATGCTGGCCTTCATAGCGAGAGGATTTGAGTATAGGAGCAGGGAGGTCTTACTGCAGTTGTACAGGGCCTTGGTGAGGCCTCACCTGGAATATTGTGTTCAGTTTTGGTCTCCTAATCTAAGGAAGGATGTTCTTGCTATTGAGGGAGTGCAGCGAAGGTTCACCAGACTGATTCCCGGGATGGCAGGACTGACATAAGAGGAGAGACTGGATCGACTGGGCCTTTATACACTGGAGTTTAGAAGGATGAGAGGGGATCTCATAGAAACGTATAAGATTCTGATGGGTGGGACAGGTTAGATGCAGGAAGAATGTTCCTGATGTTGGGGAAGTCCAGAACCAGGGGTCACAGTCTAAGGATAAGGCCATTTAGGACTGAGATGAGGAGAAATTTCTTCACTCAGAGAGTTGTTAACCTGTGGAATTCCCTGCCGCAGAAAGTTGTTGATGCCAGTTCATTGGATATATTCAAGAGGGAGCTACGGCTAAAGGGATCAAGGGGTATGGAGAGAAAGCAGGAAAGGGGTACTGAGGGAATGATCAGCCATGATCTTATTGAATGGTGGTGCAGGCTCGAAGGTCCGAATGGCCTACTCCTGCACCTATTTTCTATGTTTCTATGTTACAGGAGTATTATGAGCTAAAAATTTGACACGAGCCACATAAGGGCAAATTAGCGCAGGGCTTGGTCACAGAGATCAGTTTTAAGGAGCGTCTTGAAGGCGGCGAGAGAGGCCGAGAGGTTTAGGGAGGGAGTTCCAGAGCTTGGGGCCCAGGCAACAGAAGGCACGGCCACCGGTGGTGGAGCGATTATAATCGGGGATGCTCAGGAGGGCAGAATTGGAGGAGTGCAGACATCTCTGGGGGGTTGTGGGGCTGGAGGAGGTTACAGAGATAGGGAGGGGTGTAGGGGCTGGAGGAGGTTACAGAGATAGGGAGAGGTGTAGGGGCTGGAGGAGGTTACAGAGATAGGGAGGGGTGTAGGGGCTGGAGGAGGTTACAGAGATAGGGAGGGGTGTAGGGGCTGGAGGAGGTTACAGAGATAGGGAGGGGTGTAGGTGCTGGAGGAAGTTACAGGGATAGGGAGGGGTGTAGGGGCTGGAGGAGGTTACAGAGATAGGGAGGGGTGTAGGGGCTGGAGGAGGTTACAGAGATAGGGAGGGGTGTAGGGACTGGAGGAGGTTACAGAGATAGGGAGGGGTGTAGGGGCTGGAGGAGGTTACAGAGATAGGGAGGGGTGTAGGGGCTGGAGGAGGTTACAGAGATAGGGAGGGGTGTAGGGGCTGGAGGAGGTTACAGAGATAGGGAGGGGTGTAGGGACTGGAGGAGGTTACAGAGATCGGGAGGGGTGAGGGCATGAAGGGATTTGAAAACATTGAGACATTAAAGGCGCTATATAAATACAAGTTGTTATTGAATGCACTTCCCACACAAATGCGGGTGTTGAATTTGAAACCATGGGGCTTTTCCGAGCTCTCCAGGGTTTCATAGTCCCAGAGTGGGCAGCAATCCTAAACAGTCACCTTTGTTTCCTCGGGACAGGACTATTCCAGTGTTCCCCTACTTGAACCTCCCACCGTCCGCCCTCTGCTCGCCCAAAACTCGGCCGTCCCCCCCCCCCCCCCCCGTGTCCTAACTCGTACCGAGTCCCACTCCCGCCTCACCCCTGTGCTCACCGACCTACATTGGCTCCCGATCCGGCTACGCCTTCATTTTAAAATTGTCCCATCTCGTGTTCAAATCCCTCCGTGCCCCTCGCCCCCTCCCCCTCCCTATCTCTGTAACCTCCTCCAGCCCTTACACCCCTCCCAGATCTCTGCCCCTCCCATTCACTCCTATCGTTCACAATCCCAATGGACCCAACCCCTTCCCATTCACTCCCACTGTACACAATCCCAATGGACCCAACCCCTTCCCATTCACTCCCACTGTACACAATCCCAATGGACCCAACCCCCTTCCTATTCACTCTCACTGTACACAATCCCAATGGACCCAACCCCCTTCCCATTCACTCCCACTGTACTCAATCCCAATGGACCCAACCCCTTCCTATTCACTCCCACTGTACACAATCCCAATGGACCCAACCCCTTCCCATTCACTCCCACTATACACAATCCCAATGGACCCAACCCCCTTCCCATTCACTCCCACTGTACACAATCCCAATGGACCCAACCCCTTCCCATTCACTCCACTGTACACAATCCCAATGGACCCAACCCCCTTCCCATTCACTCCCACTGTACACAATCCCAATGGACCCAACCCCTTCCCATTCACTCCCACTATACACAATCCCAATGGACCCAACCCCCTTCCCATTCACTCCCACTGTACACAATCCCAATGGACCCAACCCCCTTCCCATTCACTCCACTGTACACAATCCCAATGGGCCCAACCCCTTCCCATTCACTCCTATTGTTCACAATCCCAATGGACCCAACCCCTTCCCATTCACTCCCACTGTACACAATCCCAATGGACCCAACCCCTTCCCATTCACTCCCACTATACACAATCCCAATGGACCCAACCCCTTCCCATTCACTCCACTGTACACAATCCCAATGGACCCAACCCCCTTCCTGTTCACTCCCACTGTACACAATCCCAATGGACCCAATCCCCTTCCCATTCACTCCCACTATACACAATCCCAATGGACACAACCCCCTTCCTGTTCACTCCCACCGTACACAATCCCAATGGACCCAACCCCCTTCCTATTCACTCCCATTGTACACAATCCCAATGGACACAACCCCCTTCCTGTTCACTCCCACTGTACACAATCCCAATGGACCCAACCCCTTCCCATTCACTCCCATTGTACACAATCCGAATGGACCCAACCCCTTCCCATTCACTCCCACTGTACACAATCCGAATGGACCCAACCCCTTCCCATTCACTCCCACTGTACACAATCCCAATGGACACAACCCCCTTCCTGTTCACTCCCACTGTACACAATACCAATGGACCCAACCCCTTCCCATTCACTCCCACTGTACACAATCCCAATGGACCCAACCCCTTCCCATTCACTCCCACTGTACACAATCCCAATGGACCCAACCCCCTTCCTATTCACTCCCACTGTACACAATCCCAATGGACCCAACCCCTTCCCATTCACTCCCATTGTACTCAATCCCAATGGACCCAACCCCTTCCTATTCACTCCCACTGTACACAATCCCAATGGACCCAACCCCCTTCCTATTCACTCCCACTGTACACAATCCCAATGGACCCAACCCCTTCCCATTCACTCCCATTGTACTCAATCCCAATGGACCCAACCCCTTCCCATTCACTCCCACTGTACACAATCCCAATGCACCCAACCCCCTTCCTATTCACTCCCATTGTACACAATCCCAATGAACACAACCCCCTTCCTGTTCACTCCCACCGTACACAATCCCAATGGACCCAACCCCCTTCCTATTCACTCCCATTGTACACAATCCCAATGGACACAACCCCCTTCCTGTTCACTCCCACTGTACACAATCCCAATGGACCCAACCCCTTCCCATTCACTCCCATTGTACACAATCCGAATGGACACAACCCCTTCCCATTCACTCCCACTGTACACAATCCCAATGGACCCAACCCCTTCCCATTCACTCCCACTGTACACAATCCCAATGGACACAACCCCCTTCCTGTTCACTCCCACTGTACACAATCCCAATGGACCCAACCCCTTCCCATTCACTCCCACTGTACACAATCCCAATGGACCCAACCCCCTTCCCATTCACTCCCACTGTACACAATCCCAATGGACCCAACCCCTTCCCATTCACTCCCACTGTACACAATCCCAATGGACCCAACCCCTTCCCATCCACTCCCACTGTACACAATCCCAATGGACCCAACCCCTTCCCATTCACTCCCACTGTACACAATCCCAGTGGACCCAACCCCTTCCCATTCACTCCCACTGTACACAATCCCAATGGACCCAACCCCCTTCCCATTCACTCCCATTGTACACAATCCCAATGGACCCAATCCCCTTCCTGTTCACTCCCACTGTACACAATCCCAGTGGTTGCACTCAATAGCTGCTGACTACTCTGTATATTGTCAGTCGTGATGAAAGTGCAGCTGTGCTGTGCTGTGATTCAAGCATTGCCCAGTTGAAGTACAGAAGATTTGTCCACAAGGTGCCCCACCTAGCCAGGACCTTTGCACAAACCTCCTCTCGCCGAAGTGCTGTTTACCCCTGGATTGTGTCAGTGGGCAGGCTCGCGGAACTGTGAATATACCTTAATGAAGCTTCACTATTGGCTTGGTGTGTGATTAATTAACCACCTTCTCCTTTCTCCTATCTCTCAGGCCGATCAATCAATTGTAAGTATTTTTTTTATTGCAAATACGTTGCTACTAACAAGAGCTGAAGATAGGCAAAAGTAAACTAGCACGAAATATAAAAACAGATAGCAAGAGTTTCTATCGGTATATAAAAAGGAAAAGAGAGGCTAAAGTAAATGTTGGTCCCTTCGAGGACGAGACCGGGGAATTAGTAATGGGGAACATGGAGATGGCAGAAACTGAACAAATATTTTGTATCAGTCTTTACGGTAGAGGACACAAACAATATCCCAACAGTGGATAGTCTAGGGGCTATAGGGGGCGGAGGAACTTAACACAAATCACAATCACTAAGGAGGTGGTACTCAGTAAGATAATGGGACTAAAGGCAGATAAAGCCCCTGGACCTGATGGCTTGCATCCTCGGGTCTTAAGAGAAGTAGCGGCAGGGATAGTGGATGCATTGGTTGTAATTTACCAAAATTCCCTGGATTCTGGGGCAGTCCCAGCAGATTGGAAAACTGCAAATGTAACGCCCCTATTTAAAAAAGGAGGCAGACAAAAAGCAGGAAACTACAGACCAGTTAGTCTAACATCTGTGGTTGGGAAAATGTTGGAGTCTATTATTAAAGAAGCAGTAGCAAGACATTTTGGAAAAGCAAAATTCGGTCAGGCAGAGTCAGCATGGATTTATGAAGGGGAAGTCATGTTTGGCAAATTTGCTGGAGTTCTTTGAGGATGTAACAAACAGGGTGGATAAAGGGGAACCAGTGGATGTGGTATATTTGGATTTCCAGAAGGCATTTGACAAGGTGCCACATAAAAGGTTACTGCACAAGGTAAAAGTTCACGGGGTTGGGGGTAATATATTAGTATGGATAGAGGATTGACTAACTAACAGAAAACAGAGAGTCGGGATAAATGGTTCATTCTCGGGTTGGTGATCAGTAACTAGTGGGATGCCGCAGGGATCAGTGCTGGGACCCCAACTATTTACAATCTATATTAACGACTTGGAAGAAGGGACCGAGTGTAACGTAGCCAAGTTTGCTGATGATACAAAGATGTGAGGAAAAGCAATGTGTGAGGAGGACACAAAAAGTCTGCAAAAGGACATAGACAGGCTCAGTGAGTGGGCAAAAATTTGTCAGCTGGAGTATAATGTGGGAAAGTGTGAGGTCATGCACTTTGGCAGAAAATAATCAAAAAGCAAGTTATTATTTAAATGGAGAAAGATTGCAAAGTGCTGCAGTACAGCGGGACCTGGGGGTTACTTGTGCATGAAACACAAAAGGATAGTATGCAGGTACAGCAAGTGATCAGGAAGGCCAATGGTATCTTGGCCTTTATTGCAAAGGGGATGGAGTATAAAAGCAGGGAAGTCTTGCTCCAGTTATACAGGGTATTGGTGAGGCCACACCTGGAGTACTGTGTGCAGTTTTGGTCTCCGTATTTACGAAAGGATACACTTGCTTTGGAGGCAGTTCAGAGAAGGTTCACTCGGTTGATTCCAGAGATGAGGGGGTTGACTTATGAGGAAAGGTTGAGGAGGTTGGGCCTCTACTCATTGGAATTCAGAAGAATGAGAGGTGATCTTATCGAAACGTATAAAGTTATGAAGGGGGCTTGACAAGGTGGATACAGAGAGCATGTTTCCACTGATGGAAACTAGAACTAGGGGGCATGGTCTTAGAATAAGGGGCCGCCCATTTAAAACTGAGACGAGGAGGAATTTCTTCTCTCAGAGGGTTGTAAATCTGTGGAATTCGCTGCCTCAGAGAGCTGTGGAAGCCGGGACATTGAATATATTTAAGACCGAGATAGACAGTTTCTTAGTCAATAAGGGGTTATGGGGAGCAGGCAGGAAAGTGGAGCTGAGTCCATGATCGGATCAGCCATGATCGTATTAAATGGCGGAGCAGGCTCGAGGGGCCGAATGGCCGACTGCTGCTCCTATTTCTTATGTTCTTGTATATCGCAATTGTGTGGGGCAGGCTCGACGGACCAGTGGGTCTTTCTCTGTTTGTATGCTCTCCTAAGTTTCTCTGCTCGTCTCCTGATCAGGGCTGACATTCCTCCAGTACTTTTACCCCCACCACCAGCGTGCCCTCCCTTGGACGTTGTGCGTTGGCCAACTCTTCCTCCCTGGGGGGCATCGCGGGGCCCAGCTCGACCCTGGCCGAACACCAGCGCCCAAGCACCTGCAGGTCCCGGTGACCGCCACCGAGTGGCGCTGTGGAGCGTTGCCGGCGGTCTCATGGTCTAGCGACTCCCTGCCGCCCCGGAGAGTGTGGGTTCAAATCCCACTGTGCCAAGTTGTGACGCCCAGCTCTATAAATCTGGCAATTTCTGAGCCGGCGCCGGGATTAAAAATGAGCAGGAAAGCATGTTGGATAGCCGTGAAAAGCCCGACTGCGGGTACTGTCGCCTCCGAGTCAGAAAGGCCTCCAATGTTGGATGCAGAGCAGCTGGGTCTTTGGGAAAGAGGCGGGGAGGGTTTGAAGAGAGTGTCTGCGATGGAAGGCTCGTGAGACGGAGGAACTAGGGACAGAGTCAACTCCCAACTGTTCCTGTGCCTCCCAAGAACATAAGAAGTAGGAGCAGGAGTCGGCCATTCGGCCCCTCGAGCCTGCTCCGCCATTCAATACGATCATGGCTGATCCGATCATGGACTCAGCTCCACTTCCCTGCCCGCTCCCTGTGAATTCTCTACCACAAAAGGCTGTGGAGGCCAAGTCACTGAATATATTTAAGAGGGAGACGGATCGATTTCTAGACACAAAAGGCATCAAGGGGTATGGGGAGAAAGCGGGAATATGGTGTTGAGATAGAGGATCAGCCATGATCATATTGAATGGTGCAGGCTCGAGGGGCCGAATGGCCTACTCTATTTTCTATGTCCCTTGACTCCCTTATCGCTCACAAATCTGTCGATCTCCACCTTAAATTTATTCAATGACCCAGCCTCCACAGCTCTCTGGGGCAGAGAATTCCACAGATTTACAACCCTCTGAGAGAAGAAATTCCTCCTCATCTATGTTTTAAATGGGCGACCCCTTATTCTGAGACTATTAACCCCCCGCCAGTTGTGGATTCCCTCACGAGGGGTAACATCCTCTCTGCATCTACCCTATCAAAGCTCCCTCAGAATCTTATACCTTTTAACAAGATCACCTCTCATTCTTCTAAACTCCAATGAGTAGAGGTCCAACCTGCTCAACCTTTCCTCATAAGACAACCCCCTCATCTCCGGAATCAACCGAGTGAACCTTCCCTGAACTACTTCCAAAGCAAGTATATCCTTCCTTAAATACGGAGACTAAAACTGCACGCAGTACTCCAGGTGTGGCCTCACCAATACCCTGTATAACTGCAGCAGGACTTCCCTGCTTTTAAACTCCACCCCCCTTGCAATAAAGGCCAAGATACCATTGACCTTCCTTGGGGCAGGGTACAATTGGGAGGAGAGGTGTGGAGGAGGGCTGTCCTATGAGGGGAGATTGTGTAGATTGGGCCTGCACTCTCCGGAGTTTAGAAGAATGAGAGGTGATCTCATTGAAATGTATAGGATTCTGAGGGGGATGCAGGGAGGGTGTTTCCCCCCGGGCTGGGGAGTCCAGAACCAGGGGTCACAGTCTCAGGATAAGGGGTCGGCCATTTAGGACTGAGATGAGGAGGAATTTCTTCACTCAGAGGGAGGTGAATCTTTGGAATTCTCTGCCCCAGAGGGCTGTGGAGGCTCAGTCAATGAGTATATTCAAGGCTGAGATCGATAGATTTTTGGACTCTCGGGAAATCGATTGATCGGGCGGGATAGTAGAGTTGAGGAGGAAGATCAGCCGTGATCTCATTGAATGGCGGAGCAGGCTCGAGGAGCCGAATGGCCGACTCCCGCTCCTAATTCTTATGTTCACTGACGGTCTAGTTTTCTTGCAGCCCCCTCCGGCCAAGTACGGAGGCCGTCACACGGTGGCGATGATCCCGGGAGACGGAATTGGCCCTGAGTTGATGCTGCACGTCAGAGATGTTTTCAGGTGAGAATCCTCTCGCTCATGAATCGAAATCAGGAACAATTAATGTGAACCGTGCCTCACAGTACACAATCCCAATGGACCCAACCCCTTCCCATTCACTCCCATTGTACACAATCCCAATGGACCCAACCCCTTCCCATTCACTCCCATTGTACACAATCCCAATGGACCCAACCCCTTCCCATTCACTCCCACTGTACACAATCCCAATGGACCCAACCCCTTCCCATTCACTCCCACTGTACACAATCCCAATGGACCCAACCCCTTCCCATTCACTCCCATCGTACACAATCCCAATGGACCCAACCCCTTCCCATTCACTCCCATTGTACACAATCCCAATGGACCCAACCCCTTCCCATTCACTCCCACTGTACACAATCCCAATGGACCCAACCCCTTCCCATTCACTCCCACTGTACACAATCCCAATGGACCCAACCCCTTCCCATTCACTCCCACTGTACACAATCCCAATGGACCCAACCCCTTCCCATTCACTCCCACTGCACACAATCCCAATGGACCTAAACCCTTCCCATTCACTCCCATTGTACACAATCCCAATGGACCTAAACCCTTCCCATTCACTCCCATTGTACACAATCCCAATGAACCCAACCCCTTCCCATTCACTCCCATTGTACACAATCCCAATGCACCAGTCAGTGTACAGATATCTCTCTGAGGGAGAGGGACTGAGAGACACCAGTCAGTGTACAGATATCTCCCTGAGGAAGAGGGACTGAGAGATACTGCTTTGTGTACAAATGTCTCCTTTTAACTGATAGATGAGTTTAATCACACAGTTGGAGCTGGAAATCAGAGCTGAGCCACTTAAGGAGATTACAGGGCAGGTGACCAAAAGCTTGGGCAAACGGCTAGATTTTAAAGAGTGTCTTAAAGGAGGAGAAGAGAGAGGCGGTGAGATTTAGGGAGGGAGTTCCAAAGCTTGGGCCCCAGGCAGTTGAAGGTACGACCTCCAATGGTGGAGTGAAGGGAATCGGGGGATGCACAAGAGGGCAGAACTGTAGGGAGGCAGAGATCTCGGAGGGTTGTGGGGCTGCAGGAGGTTAAAGACATAGATAGGAGGGAGGCGAGGAGGCCAGGGAGGGAATTGAACATGAGGATGAGGGTTTTAAAAATGAGTCGTTGCCAGTGTAGGTCAGCGAGCACAGGGGGTGATGGGTGAGCGGGACTCGGTGTAAGTTAGGACACGGGGGCAGCAGAGTTTTTGGAGGTTACAGAGATAGGGAGGGCTGGAGGGGGTTACAGAGTTAGGGAGGGGCAAGAAGGCCATGGAGGGATTTGAACACTAGGAAGGAGAATTTAAAAATCGAGGCGTTGCCGGACCGGGAGCCAGTGTCGGTCAGCGAGCACAGGGGGTGATGGGTGAGCGGGACTCGGTGCGAGTTAGGACACGGGGCAGTGAGCACAGGGGGTGATGGGTGAGCGGGACTCGGTGCGAGTTAGGACACGGGGCAGTGAGCACAGGGGGTGATGGGTGAGCGGGACTCGGTGCGGGTTAGGACACGGGGCAGGGAGTGATGGGTGAGTGGGACTCGGTGCGAGTTAGGACACGGGGCAGGGAGTGATGGGTGAGTGGGACTCGGTGCGAGTGAGTACAGGAGGTGATGGGTGAGCGGGACTCGGTGCGAGTTAGGACACGGGGTCAGTGACCACGGGGTGATGGGTGAGTGGGACTCGGTGCGAGTTAGGACACGGGGTCAGTGAGCACAGGGGGTGATGGGTGAGTGGGACTCGGTGCGAGTTAGGACACGGGGTCAGTGAGCACAGGGGGTGATGGGTGAGTGGGACTCGGTGCGAGTTAGGACACGGGTCAGTGAGCACAGGGGGTGATGGGTGAGTGGGACTGGGTGCGAGTTAGGACACGGGGCAGTGAGCACAGGGGGTGATGGGTGAGTGGGACTGGGTGTGAGTTAGGACACTGGGCAGTGAGCACAGGGGGTGATGGGTGAGTGGGACTCGGTGCGAGTTAGGACACGGGGACAGTGAGCACAGGGGGTGATGGGTGAGTGGGACTCGGTGCGAGTTAGGACACGGGGTCAGTGAGCACAGGGGGTGATGGGTGAGTGGGACTCGGTGCGAGTTAGGACACGGGTCAGTGAGCACAGGGGGTGATGGGTGAGTGGGACTGGGTGCGAGTTAGGACACGGGGCAGTGAGCACAGGGGGTGATGGGTGAGTGGGACTGGGTGTGAGTTAGTACACGGGGCAGTGAGCACAGGGGGTGATGGGTGAGTGGGACTCGGTGTAAGTTAGGACACGGGGGCAGCAGAGTTTTTGGAGGTTACAGAGATAGGGAGGGCTGGAGGGGGTTACAGAGTTAGGGAGGGGCAAGAAGGCCATGGAGGGATTTGAACACTAGGAAGGAGAATTTAAAAATCGAGGCGTTGCCGGACCGGGAGCCAGTGTCGGTCAGCGAGCACAGGGGGTGATGGGTGAGCGGGACTCGGTGCGAGTTAGGACACGGGGCAGTGAGCACAGGGGGTGATGGGTGAGCGGGACTCGGTGCGAGTTAGGACACGGGGCAGTGAGCACAGGGGGTGATGGGTGAGCGGGACTCGGTGCGGGTTAGGACACGGGGCAGGGAGTGATGGGTGAGTGGGACTCGGTGCGAGTTAGGACACGGGGCAGGGAGTGATGGGTGAGTGGGACTCGGTGCGAGTGAGTACAGGAGGTGATGGGTGAGCGGGACTCGGTGCGAGTTAGGACACGGGGTCAGTGACCACGGGGTGATGGGTGAGTGGGACTCGGTGCGAGTTAGGACACGGGGTCAGTGAGCACAGGGGGTGATGGGTGAGTGGGACTCGGTGCGAGTTAGGACACGGGGTCAGTGAGCACAGGGGGTGATGGGTGAGTGGGACTCGGTGCGAGTTAGGACACGGGTCAGTGAGCACAGGGGGTGATGGGTGTGTGGGACTGGGTGCGAGTTAGGACACGGGGCAGTGAGCACAGGGGGTGATGGGTGAGTGGGACTGGGTGTGAGTTAGGACACTGGGCAGTGAGCACAGGGGGTGATGGGTGAGTGGGACTCGGTGCGAGTTAGGACACGGGGACAGTGAGCACAGGGGGTGATGGGTGAGTGGGACTCGGTGCGAGTTAGGACACGGGGTCAGTGAGCACAGGGGGTGATGGGTGAGTGGGACTCGGTGCGAGTTAGGACACGGGTCAGTGAGCACAGGGGGTGATGGGTGAGTGGGACTGGGTGCGAGTTAGGACACGGGGCAGTGAGCACAGGGGGTGATGGGTGAGTGGGACTGGGTGTGAGTTAGTACACGGGGCAGTGAGCACAGGGGGTGATGGGTGAGTGGGACTCGGTGCGAGTTAGGACACGGGGCAGTGAGCACAGGGGGTGATGGGTGAGCGGGACTCGGTGTGAGTTAGGACACGGGTCAGTGAGCACAGGGGGTGATGGGTGAGCGGGGCTCGGTGCGAGTTAGTACACGGAGTCAGCGAGCACAGGGGGTGATGGGTGAGTGGGACTGGGTGCGAGTTAGGACACGGGGCAGTGAGCACAGGGGGTGATGGGTGAGCGGGACTCGGTGTGAGTTAGGACACGGGGCAGTGAGCACAGGGGGTGATGGGTGAACGGGGCTCGGTGCGAGTTAGTACACGGAGTCAGCGAGCACACGGGGTGATGGGTGAGCGGGACACAGTGAGAGTTAGGAGACGAGTTTTGGATGAGCTCTAGTTTACTGAGGGTGGAAGATGGGAGGCCGGCCAGGAGAGCGTTGGAATAGTCGAGTTGAGAGAGGACAGTGGCTCCAGAAGCTGCTTTCAGCAGCGCTCGGGGGCAGCGCTGTTAACAATGTCTGACGCCCCCCCCCCCTTTTCATTCCCCGCCTCAGGTGCGCCTGCGTGCCGGTTGACTTCGAGGTGGTGGATGTCCATCCTGCGCTGGACAACAAGGCCGGAATCGAGGGCGCCCTCACCGCCATCCGGAGGAACCGCGTGGCGCTGAAGGGTGAGTGTCGTCGCCGGGGGATGCGCCGAGCCAGTGTGCCGTGGGTTCAAGTCCCGCTCTTGGTTTGAGGCTGGTGCTCCCAATGCACTGACACCTGGCGGCCATCTTGTTTGCGTGACCTTGCGGTGAGCAAAATGGCCGCCACAAAATGGCTGCTGTAAAATGGCCGCCACAAAATGGCCGCTGCCTTTACCTGCTTAACAACAGTTGGCACTCAAATAATCTATTGAGGGCGTAATTACACTTTTAAGGAATGTAGCCACTTACAGGTGAGAGCAGCATATGATGGTAAATATTTCAAGGTTGTAAATATTGTTCTCGGGATGTGGGCATCGCTGGCAAGCCCGGCATTTATTGCCCATCCCTAATGGCCCCTTGAGAAGGTGGGGGTGAGCCGCCTTCTTGAACCGCTGCAGTCCGTGTGGTGAAGGTGCTCCCACAGTGCTAATAGGGAGGGAGTTCCAGGATTGTGACCCAGCGACGATGGAGGAACGGCCGATATATTTCCAAGTCGAGGGATGGTGTGTGACTGGGAGGGGAACGTGGAGGGGGTGGTGTTCCCATGGACCTGCTGCCCTTGACCTTCTAGGCGGGTAGAGGTCGCGGGTTTGGGAGGTGCTGCCGAAGAAGCCTTGGCGAGTTGCCGCGGTGCATCTTGTGGACGGTGCACACTGCAGCCACGGTCCACCACCTCTCTCAGCCGTGGCTTGGTGGGTCGCACACTCCCCTCGAGTCTCGTCGCCGAGAGCGTGCAGAAACCAAGCGCAGGCAGCGGAAGGAGCGTGCGGCAAACCAGTCCCACCCTCCCCTTCCCTCAACCACTGTCTGTCCCACCTGTGACAGGGACTGTGGCTCCCGTATTGGACTGTTCAGCCACATGAGGACTCGTGTTAAGAGTGGAAGCAAGTCTTCCTCGATCCCGAGGGGCTGTCTATGATGATGATGCTGCATGTCCCTTTACAACTGAAATGTGCAGTCGCTGTGCATTCTCAAAAGCAGAGCTCACTTGCAAATCACAGACCCCCAGGCCCATGTTCCCCAGCCACTGACTCCCTCCCTCTCCCCAACTTCTGTCTGAGGCTGAACCAGACTGTTCGCAACCTCGGTGTATCTGACCCCGAGATGAGCTTCCGGCCACATATCCCCAGCATAACTAAACCCGCCTGTTTCCCCCTCCGTAACATCGCCCGTCTCCGCCCCCTGCCTCAGCTCATCCGCTGCTGAAGCCCTCATCCGTGCCTTTGTTACCTCCAGACTTGACTATTCCGACACACTCCTGGCTGGCCTCCCACATTCTACCCGACGTAAACTCGAGGTGATCCAAAACCGTGTCCTAACTCGCACCGAGTCCCGCTCACCCATCACTCCCTGTGCTCACTGCCCCCGTGTCCTAACTCACACCGTGTCCCACTCACCCATCACCCCCTGTGCTCGCTGCCCCGTGTCCTAACTCGCACCGAGTCCCACTCACCCAACTCCCCCTGTGCTCACTGCCCCGTGTCCTACCTCGCACCAAGTCCCACTCACCCATCACCCCCTGTGCTCACTGCCCCGTGTCCTAACTCGCACAGAGTCCCGCTCACCCATCCCCCCCTGTGCTCACTGACCCGTGTCCTAACTCGCATCCAGTCCCGCTCACCCATCACCCCCTGTGCTCACTGACCCCGTGTCCTAACTCGCACCGAGTCCCGCTCACCCATCACCCGCTGTGCTCACTGCCCCGTGTCCTAACTCACACCGAGTCCCACTCACCCATCACCCCCTGTGCTCGCTGCCCCGTGTCCTAACTCGCACCGAGTCCCTCTCACCCATCACCCCCTGTGCTCACTGACCCCGTGTCCTAACTCGCACCGAGTCCCACTCACCCATCACCCGCTGTGCTCACTGCCCCGTGTCCTAACTCGCACCGAGTCCCACTCACCCATCACCCCCTGTGCTCCCTGACCTACATTGGCTCCTGGTTAAGCAACGCCTCAATTTTCAAAACTCTCATCCTTGTTTACAAGTCCCTCCATGGCCCTCGCCCCTCCCTATATCTGTAATCTCCTCCAGCCTCACAACCTCATCGAGATGTCTGTGCTCCTCGAATTCTGCCCTCTTGAGCATCCCTGATAATAATCGCTCCACCATCGGTGGCTGTGCCTTCTGTTGCCTGGGCCCCAAGCTCTGGAACCCCCTGCCTAAAGGACATAGACAGGCTCAGTGAGTGGGCAAAAATTTGTCAGATGGAGTATAATGTTGGAAAGTGTGAGGTCATGCACTTTGGCAGAAAAAAAATCAAAGAGCAAGTTATTATTGAAATGGAGAAAGATTGCAAAGTGCTGCAGTACAGCGGGACCTGGGGGTACTTGTGCATGAAACACAAAAGGTTAGTATGCAGGTACAGCAAGTGATCAGGAAGGGCCAATGGTATCTTGGCCTTTATTGCAAAGGGGATGGAGTATAAAAGCAGGGAAGTCTTGCTCCAGTTATACAGGGTATTGGTGAGGCCACACCTGGAGTACTGCGTGCAGTTTTGGTTTCCATATTTACGAAAGGATATACTTGCTTTGGAGGCAGTTCAGAGAAGGTTCACTCGGTTCATTCCGGGGATGAGGGGGTTGACTTATGAGGAAAGGTTGAGGAGATTGGGCCTCTACTCATTGGAATTCAGGTGATCTTATCGAAACGTATAAGATGATGACAAGGTGGATGCAGAGAGGATGTTTCCACTGATGGGGGAGACTAGAACTAGGGGGCATGGTCTTAGAATAAGGGGCCGCCCATTTAAAACTGAGATGAGGAGAAATTTCTTCTCAGAGGGTTGTAAATCTGTGGAATTCGCTGCCTCAGAGAGCTGTGGAAGCCGGGACATTGAATATATTTAAGACAGAGATCGACAGTTTCTTAACTGATAAGGGGATAAGGGGGCGGGCAGGGAAGTGGAGCTGAGTCCATGATCGGATCAGCCATGATCGTATTAAATGGCGGAGCAGGCTCGAGGGGCCGTATGGCCGATGCCTGCTCCTATTTTCTTATGTTCTTATAAACCTCTCCGCCTCTCTTTCCACCTTCAAGACGCTCCTGAAAACCGACCTCTTTGACCCAGCTTTTGGTCACCTGCGCGAATTTCTACTTGGGCGGCTTGGTGTCAAATTTCTATCCCGACACTCCTGCACAGCACCTTGGGATGTTTCACTATGTTAAAGGCGCTATGTAAATATAAGTTGTTGTTGTTTGTGAGTCGCTCAGGCACTGCAGACATTCGAGCTCTGGCACCGAAAGTAACATTACAATGTGTGACATACCTTTCCTGTCCTGGCTATTCGCCCATGGTTCACCTCGCAGTAAGTCAGGTAAAACAGGTTAGCAACATCTTGACTTTAAATATTCCCTTTGGATGTGAAATTTGCTTTTGTCACGTTCAAAATCTTCTCAAGATTGTTTAAAATTTATTGTGAAAACACTTTTCCCAACTGTACCTCGTCTCTAACGCAGGGAACATCGAGACCAACCACAACATGCCCCCGTCGCACAAGTCCAGCAATAACTTACTGCGGTAAGTCCATTTTATCTATAGAATAACCGATACCCGGGAGTGAGTTACAGGCTGGAATCTAATCGAGGGGTTCGGGGGTTTATATATAGAATAACCGATACCCGGGAGTGAGTTACAGGCTGGAATCTAATCGAGGGGTTCGGGGGTTTATATATAGAATAACCGATACCCGGGAGTGAGTTACAGGCTGGAATCTAATCGAGGGGTTCGGGGGGGTTTATATATAGAATAACCGATACCCGGGAGTGAGTTACAGGCTGGAATCTAATCGAGGGGTTCGGGGGGGTTTATATATACAATAACGGATACCCGGGAGTGAGTTACTGGCTGGAATCTAATCGAGGGGTTCGGGGGGGTTTATATATACAATAACGGATACCCGGGAGTGAGTTACAGGCTGGAATCTAATCGAGGGGTTCGGGGGGTTTATATATAGAATAACGGATACCCGGGAGTGAGTTACAGGCTGGAATCTAATCGAGGGGTTCGGGGGGTTTATATATAGAATAACGGATACCCGGGAGTGAGTTGCAGGCTGGGATCTAATCGAGGGGTTCGGGGGGGTTTATATATAGAATAACAGATACCTGGGAGTGAGTTACAGGCTGGGATCTAATCGAGGGGTTCGGGGGGGTTTATATATAGAATAACAGATACCCGGGAGTGAGTTACAGGCTGGGATCTAATCGAGGGGTTCGGGGGGTTTATATATAGAATAACAGATACCCGGGAGTGAGTTACAGGCTGGAATCTAATCGAGTGGCTTTGAGGTGAGGTGAGGAGGCCTGAGTTGGGAGTGTTGGAGTGATGAGTTGAGAGAGGCAGGAGCGAGGGTTTTGATCGTGCTGGATATGCCACAGTGACACTGGGAATGCGTCAATGGTGGAAATAAGTGACCCTGCCTGTGTTGCACCCACATCTTCCAGCTAGAGTATCGCACAGGCCACATGGAGATCGCTGGTTGTACTCCCAGCGCGGGTAAAGTGCATGTCCTCCCCTGAGTGACAGTGTGAGGGAGCTGGATTAACATCAGTACAGATACAGTCAGTGACACAGGGTGCTGGGGGAGAGGGGTTACTGGGTGACAGTGTGAGGGAGCTGGATTAACATCAGTACAGATACAGTCAGTAACACAGGGCGCTGGGGGAGAGGGGTTACTGAGTGACAGTGTGAGGGAGCTGGATTAACATCAGTACAGATACAGTCAGTAACACAGGGCGCTGGGGGAGAGGTTACTGAGTGACAGTGTGAGGGAGCTGGATTAACATCAGTACAGATACAGTCAGTAACACAGGGTGCTGGGGGAGAGGGGTCACTGAGTGACAGTGTGGTGGTGGAGTGCGGGGGGGGGGGGAGAAAGCCAATCCCGCCCGTTCTGTGTCCCGCTTCTGATCCTGAGCTCAGAGAGTTAACGATCACTCCTTGCTCCAACCCTCCCCCCCCCCCCCCCACAAGCAGAGCTTCTTCATCTTACTTTGCAGATCAGTGAGATTTGGCTGGCTATTTGACCGCTTGGTGCATCGCAGAAACGCCCCAAAGCCGCATTGAAACCAAGGTTTGGGAGCAGGGAGCTTGGCTATTATTGCACCTTCCCCGCGCCCCCCCCCCTCCCCAGCTCATTTCCCTCAGCAGGCAAATTAAGCCCCCCCCCCAGTCGCCAGTCAGCCCCTCGGCAAGTTATATGGGCGAGTCTGCAGCGATCGGCAGGTGTGACTCTCAGACCCCTGCCGGCTGGGGGCACTCACTCGCCGTTGGGAGGGAGGGGTGTACTCGCAATCCTGTTCCCCTCTTTCAGTTCATGTTCGTAGTTTTTGTCCGAATTCTAATCAGTTTGTGTAAGTTGTGCTAAAGCTTTTATATATATCAGGTTAGGCCTGAGCTGGAATATTGTGTCCAATTTAGGGAGGATGTGAAGGCCTTGGAGAGGGAGATTGACCAGAATGGTCCCGGGGGATGAGGGCCTTCAGTGACGGGGAGAGACTGGAGAAGCCGGGGTTGTTCTCCTCGGAGCAGAGAAGGTTGAGGGGAGATTTAATCGAGGTGTTCACAATGACGAGGGGTTTTTGATCGAGTGGATCGGGAGAAGCTGTTCCCCGGGGGGGGGCAGGAGGGTGGGTAACCAGAGGGACACAGATTGACGATAATCGGCGATGGAACCAGAGGGGGAGATGGGGGGGAGAATGTGTTTACGCAGCGAGTTGTTGTGATCGGGAACGCGCTGCCTGAAAGCTCGGTCGGAGCAGATTCAATCGTGACTTTCAAACCGGGAATTGGATAAATACTGGGAGGAGAAATGTGCCGGGGCTGTGGGGAAAGGGCAGGGGGGGGGGGGGAGTGTGGGACTGATTGGGGTCGCTCTGTCACCGAGCCGGCACAGCACGGGGCTCGAGGGGCTGAGAGGCTTCCTCCTGTGGTGTCCGATTGTGGTTCCCTGATGCGTGGTGCTGAAGATTGTGCCAGCAGCACCGAGCTGTGTGGGAGGTGGGTTTCAAGCGAACTCGTTGGTGTAGGTATGTGGGCGGACCGATGTATGGGGTCGGAGATCATCACCCCCCCTCCCCCCCCCCCCATAACAGCCGCCTGACTTGCCTCTTTGCCCCCTGTTGCCATGGTTAGGACGAGTCTGGACCTTTACGCCAACGTGATCCACTGCCAGAGCCTGCCAGGCGTGCAGACTCGGCACAAGGACATCGACATCCTCATCATCCGCGAGAACACCGAGGGAGAGTACAGCAACCTGGAGCACGAGGTGAGTAACACGGGCAGCTCACTGAGGGGGAGTGTGTGAGGGTGCGAGGGGGAGTGTGTGAGGGTGCGAGGGGGAGTGTGTGAGGGTGCGAGGGGGAGTGTGTGAGTGTGCGAGGGGAGTGTGTGAGTGTGCGAGGGGGAGTGTGTGAGTGTGCGAGGGGGAGTGTGTGAGTGTGCGAGGGGGAGTGTGTGAGGGGGAGTGTGTGAGTGTGTGAGGGGGAGTGTGTGTGAGGGGGAGTGTGTGAGGGGGAGTGTGTGAGGGGGAGTGTGTGAGGGGGAGTGTGTGAGGGGGAGTGTGTGAGGGGGAGTGTTGGAGGTGTGTGTGAGGGGAGTGTGTGAGGGGGAGTGTGTGAGGGGGAGGTGTGTGAAGTGTGCGTGCGGGGAGGGGGGGAGTGCGTGTGCGGAGGGGGGGGGAGTGCGTGTGCGGGAGGGGGGGGGAGTGCGTGTGCGGGAGGGGGGGAGTGCGTGTGCGGGAGAGGGGGGGAGTGCGTGTGCGGGAGGGGGGGGAGTGCGTGTGCGGGAGGGGGGGGAGTGCGTGTGCGGGAGAGGGGGGGAGTGCGTGTGCGGGAGGGGGGAGTGCGTGTGCGGGAGGGGGGGGAGTGCGTGTGCGGGAGGGGGGGGGGAGTGCGTGTGCGGGAGGGGGGAGTGCGTGTGCGGAGGGGGGGAGTGCGTGTGCGGAGGGGGGGGGGAGTGCGTGTGCGGAGGGGGGGAGTGCGTGTGCGGAGGGGGGGGGCGTGTGCGAGGGGGGAGTGAGTGTGCGAGGGGGGGGGGGATGGTGTGCGGGAGTGCGTGTGCGGAGGGGGGTGGGGGAGTGCGTGTGCGGAGGGGGGGTGCGTGTGCGAGGGGGGGGAGTGAGTGTGCGAGGGGGGGGGGTAGTGAGAGTGTGCGAAGGGGGGGGGGAGTGCGTGTGCGAGGGGGGGAGTGCGTGTGCGAGGGGGGGGAGTGCGTGTGCGAGGGGGGGGAGTGCGTGTGCGAGGGGGGGGAGTGCGTGTGCGAGGGGGGGAGTGCGTGTGCGAGGGGGGGGAGTGCGTGTGCGAGGGGGGGGAGTGCGTGTGCGGAGGGGGGGAGTGCGTGTGCGGAGGGGGGAGTGCGTGTGCGGAGGGGGGGGTGCGTGTGCGAGGGGGGAGGGGGGGGAGTGCGTGTGCGAGGGGGGAGTGCGTGTGCGAGGGGGGGGGGAGTGCGAGGGGGGGGGAGTGCGTGTGCGGAGGGGGGGAGTGCGTGTGCGGAGGGGGGGGTGCGTGTGCGAGGGGGGGAGTGCGTGTGCGAGGGGGGGGAGTGCGTGTGCGAGGGGGGGGAGTGCGTGTGCGAGGGGGGGGAGTGCGTGTGCGAGGGGGGGGAGTGCGTGTGCGAGGGGGGGAGTGCGTGTGCGAGGGGGGGGAGTGCGTGTGCGGAGGGGGGGAGTGCGTGTGCGGAGGGGGGGGTGCGTGTGCGAGGGGGGGAGGGGGGGAGTGCGTGTGCGAGGGGGGGAGTGCGTGTGCGAGGGGGGGGGGAGTGCGAGGGGGGGGGAGTGCGTGTGCGAGGGGGGGAGGGGGGAGTGCGTGTGCGAGGGGGGAAGTGCGTGTGCGAGGGGGGGGAGTGCGTGTGCGGAGGGGGGGAGTGCGTGTGCGGGGGGGGGTGCGTGTGCGAGGGGGGGAGTGCGTGTGCGAGGGGGGGGGTGCGTGTGCGAGGGGGGGGAGTGCGTGTGCGAGGGGGGGGAGTGCGTGTGCGAGGGGGGGAGTGCGTGTGCGAGGGGGGGAGTGCGTGTGCGAGGGGGGAGTGCGTGTGCGAGGGGGGGAGTGCGTGTGCGAGGGGGGAGTGCGTGTGCGAGGGGGGGAGTGCGTGTGCGAGGGGGGGAGTGCGTGTGCGAGGGGGGGAGTGCGTGTGCGAGGGGGGGAGTGCGTGTGCGAGGGGGGGAGTGCGTGTGCGAGGGGGGAGTGCGTGTGCGAGGGGGGGAGTGCGTGTGTCTGGGGGTGGGGAGTGCGTGTGCGAGGGGGGGAGTGCGTGTGCGAGGGGGGGGGTGAGTGCGTGTGTGAGGGGGGGGGTGAGTGCGTGTGTGAGGGGGGGGGGAGTGCGTGTGTGAGGGGGGGGTGAGTGCGTGTGTGAGGGGGGGGGGAGTGCGTGTGTGAGGGGGGGGGGGGAGTGCGTGTGTGAGGGGGGGGGGAGTGCGTGTGTGAGGGGGGGGGGGAGTGCGTGTGTGAGGGGGGGGTGAGTGCGTGTGTGAGGGGGGGGTGAGTGCGTGTGTGAGGGGGGGGTGAGTGCGTGTGTGAGGGGGGGGGAGTGCGTGTGTGAGGGGGGGGGAGTGCGTGTGTGAGGGGGGGGTGAGTGCGTGTGTGAGGGGGGGGGAGTGCGTGTGTGAGGGGGGGGGGGGAGTGCGTGTGTGAGGGGGGGGGAGTGCGTGTGTGAGGGGGGGGTGAGTGTGTGTGTGTGGGGGGGGGGAATGGGTGTGTGTGGGGGGGGGGAATGGGTGTGTGTGGGGGGGGGGTGAGTGCGTGTGTGAGGGGGGGGGGGAGTGCGTGTGTGAGGGGGGGGAAGTGTGTGTGTGGGGGGGGGAATGGGTGTGTGTGTGGGGGGGGGTGAGTGCGTGTGTGAGGAGGGGGGGGAAGTGTATGTGTGAGGGGGGGGGGTGAGTGTGTGTGTGTGGGGGGGGGAATGGGTGTGTGTGGGGGGGGGGTGAGTGCGTGTGTGAGGGGGGGGGAGTGTGTGTGGGGTTGCGTGTGCGAGGGGGGTCGGGGGGGATGCGAGTGTGTGTGTGAGGGGGGGGGTGAGTGCGTGTGTGAGGGGGGGGGGAGTGTGTGTGGGGTTGCGTGTGCGAGGGGGGTCGGGGGGGGGGGGGGATGCGAGTGTGTGTGTGCACCTCTTAAAATTTGAGCCAGACCTTCACGCACAGGGCTGTTGGCTGGAGTGCAATTGAACATTTTGAAATTGAGGTGGATCGAGTTTTGTTGGCTGAGGGTAGTGAGGGTTGTGGAGTGGCGGCGGGTTAAGACATGATCTGATTGAACAACGCGACAGGCCCAAGGGGCTGAACAGCCTCCTCCTGTTTCTCTCCGGTGTCCGGGGGGCCTATATTTATCCTCACTTTTATAAACTTGCAGCATCCGCTCGTTTGTCACGTTGGGTGTTGGTGGGATCTTTCTCTGCGTCAATTTGCGTTGCCTACGTCCCAGCAGTGACCACACGTCTGCCTGTGTTGTCCTCAGAGTGTGACGGGGGTGGTGGAGAGTCTGAAGATCATCACCAAGCACAACTCAACGCGCATCGCAGAGTATGCCTTCGAACTCGCCCGGGCCAGGGGCCGCAGCAAGATCACTGCCGTACACAAAGCCAACATCATGTAGGTAGAGTGCCGCGCTGGCGGAGGGGCAGTACTGAGGGAGCGCCGCACTGTCGGAGGGGCAGTACTGAGGGAGCGCCGCACTGTCGGAGGGGCAGTACTGAGGGAGCGCCGCACTGTCGGAGGGGCAGTACTGAGGGAGCGCCGCACTGTCGGAGGGGCAGTACTGAGGGAGCGCCGCACTGTCGGAGGGGCAGTACTGAGGGAGCGCCGCACTGTCGGAGGGGCAGTACTGAGGGAGCCCCGCACTGTCGGAGGGGCAGTACTGAGGGAGCGCCGCACTGTCGGAGGGGTAGTACTGAGGGAGCTCCGCACTGTCGGAGGGGCGGTACTGAGGGAGCGCCGCACTGTCGGAGGGGCAGTACTGAGGGAGCGCTGCACTGTCGGAGGGGCAGTACTGAGGGAGCGCTGCACTGTCGGAGGGGCAGTACTGAGGAAGTGCCGCACTGTCGGAGGGGCAGTACTGAGGGAGCGCTGCACTGTCGGAGGGGCGGAACTGAGGGAGCGCTGCACTGTCGGAGGGGCGGAACTGAGGGAGCACCGCACTGTCGGAGGGGCAGTACTGAGGGAGCGCTGCACTGTCGGAGGGGCGGAACTGAGGGAGCACCGCACTGTCGGAGGGGCAGTACTGAGGGAGCGGCACACTGTTGGAGGGGCAGTACTGAGGGAGCGCCGCACTGTCGGAGGGGCGGTACTGAGGGAGCGCCGCACTGTCGGAGGGGCAGTACTGAGGGAGCACCGCACTGTCGGAGGGGCGGTACTGAGGGTGTGCCACACTGTCGGAGGGGCAGTACTGAGGGAGTGCCGCACTGTTGGAGGGGCAGTACTGAGGGTGTGCCGCACTGTCGGAGGGGCGGTACTGAGGGAGCACTTACAGCAGACACCGTAGGACTGACCTGCGGCGTGTATCGTGGCAGCACGGGCCTGGGCTGAGCGGTGCCTCCTGTCACCATGCCGTGGATGCGGGATGAGAGGGAGGGCGGTAAGGTCGTTGCCAATCCAAAGTGGTGACTGTTTGGGTTTGCGGCATCACAGGAGCGTTATCAGGCAAAATCTGACACACAGCCACGTAAGGAGATATTCGGGACAGATGACCAAAAGCTGGGTCAAAGAGATCGGTTTTAAGGAGTGTCTTCAAGGAGGAGAGAGAGGCGGAGAGGTTTAGGCAGCGAGTTCCAGAGCTTGTAGCTGTAGTCACTGTTGTATTGTGGGAAACACAGCAGCCAATTTGTGCACAGCAAGCTCCCAAACACAGCACTGGTTTTTTTGTGTTGATTGAGGGATAAATATTGGCCCAGGACACTCTGGGATTGTAGGTTTTTCAGAGCATCTTAAAGGAGGAGAGAGAGGCAGGGAGGTTTAGGGAGGGAGTTCCAGAGCTTGGGGCCCAGGCAACAGAAGGCACGGCCACCGATGGCGGAGCGATGGAAATTGGGGGATGGGCAAGAGGCCAGAATTAGAGGAGCGCAGGGATCTCGGAGGGTTGTGGGGCTGGAGGAGGTTACAGAGATAGGGAGGGGTGTAGGGGCTGGAGGAGGTTACAGAGATAGGGAGGGGTGTAGGGGCTGGAGGAGGTTACAGAGATAGGGAGGGGTGTAGGGGCTGGAGGAGGTTACAGAGATAGGGAGGGGTGTAGGGGCTGGAGGAGGTTACAGAGATAGGGAGGGGTGTAGGGGCTGGAGGAGGTTACAGAGATAGGGAGGGGTGTAGGGGCTGGAGGAGGTTACAGAGATAGGGAGGGGATGAGGGACACAGAGGGGTTTGAACCCGAGGATGGAGAAATTTGAAATGGAGGAGTTGCTTAACAGGAGCCAATGTAGGTCAGTGAGCACAGGGGGTGATGGGTGAGCGGGACTCGGTGCGAGTTAGGACACGGGGCAGCGAGCACAGGGGGTGATGGGTGAGTGGGACTCGGTGCGAGTTAGGACACGGGGTCAGTGAGCACAGGGGGTGATGGGTGAGCGGGACTCGGTGCGAGTTAGGACACGGGGTCAGTGAGCACAGATGGTGATGGGTGAGTGGGACTCGGTGCGAGTTAAGGCACGGGGCAGTGAGCACAGGGGGTGATGGGTGAGCGGGACTCGGTGCGAGTTAGGACACGGGTCAGTGAGCACAGGGGGTGATGGGTGAGTGGGACTCGGTGCGAGTTAGGACACGGGTCAGTGAGCACAGGGGGTGATGGGTGAGCGGGACTCGGTGCGAGTTAGGACACGGGGCAGTGAGCACAGGAGGTGATGGGTGAGCGGGACTCGGTGCGAGTTAAGGCACGGGGCAGTGAGCACAGGGGGTGATGGGTGAGTGGGACTCAGTGCGAGTCAGGACACTGGGCACAGGAGGTGATGGGTGAGCTGGAGTCAGTGCGAGTTAACATTAGGACCTATAGGTATAGCTTGGCCTATACTCATTGGAGTTTAGAAGAATGAAGGGTGACCTTATTGAAACATATAAGATTCTGGGGTGGTTTGACAGGGTGGTTGCAGGGAGGATGTTTCCCCTCGTGGGGGAGACTAGAACTAGGGGACATAGTTTCAGAATAAGGGGCCGCCCATTTAAAACTGAGATGAGGAGGAATTTCTTCTCTCGGAGGGTTGTAAATCTGTGCCCCAAAGAGCTGTGGAGGCTGGGTCATTGAATAAATTTTAGGCGGAGATCGACAGATTTTTGAAGGATAGGGCAGTCGAGGTTTACGGGGAGTGGGCAGGGAAGTGGAGCTGAGTCCATGATCGGATCAGCCATGATCGTATTAAATGGCGGAGCAGGCTCGAGGGGCCGAATGGCCGACTCCTGCTCCTATTTCTTATGACCAAATACCTGGAATTCCCTCTTGCAACCTCCCCAACTCTCTCTCCTTTTATGCTGCTGATTAAATCTTGCCTTGCAAGGGATTTGAAGAGGAGCAGGGGAGCTCCGACAGAGAGACACCGCAGTGTGGAGACCCCGACCTGCGTGAGAACACCCAGCGGCAGGTCGGGGCCATCCGGGGAGCGGCGTGGGGGTGTACCACTCCGGGGAGCGGCGTAGGGGGTGTACCACTCTGGGGAGCGGCGTGGGGGTGTACCACTCCGGGGAGCGGCGTGGGGGGTGTACCACACCAGGGAGCGGCGTGGGGGGTGTACCACTCTGGGGAGCGGCGTGGGGGTGTACCACTCCGGGGAGCGGCGTGGGGGGTGTACCACTCTGGGGAGCGGCGTGGGGGTGTACCACTCTGGGGAGCGGCGTGGGGGTGTACCACTCCGGGGAGCGGCGTGGGGGGTGTACCACTCCGGGGAGCGGCGTGGGGGGTGTACCACTCTGGGGAGCGGCGTGGGGGTGTACCACTCCGGGGAGCGGCGTGGGGGGTGTACCACTCTGGGGAGCGGCGTGGGGGTGTACCACTCCGGGGAGCGGCGTGGGGGGTGTACCACACCAGGGAGCGGCGTGGGGGGTGTACCACTCCGGGGAGCGGCGTGGGGGTGTACCACTCCGGGGAGCGGCGTGGGGGGTGTACCACCCCGGGGAGCGGCGTGGGGGTGTACCACCCCGGGGAGCAGCGTGGGGGGTGTACCACCCCGGGGAGCAGCGTGGGGGTGTACCACCCCGGGGAGCGGCGTGGGGGGTGTACCACTCCGGGGAGCGGCGTGGGGGCGTACCACTCCGGGGAGCGGCGTGGGGGGGGGCGTACCACTCCGGGGAGCGGCGTGGGGGCGTACCACTCCGGGGAGCGGCGTGGGGGTGTACCACTCCAGGGAGCGGCGTCGGGGGTGTACCACTCCGGGGAGCGGCGTGGGGGGGGGCGTACCACTCCGGGGAGCGGCGTGGGGGGGGGCGTACCACTCCGGGGAGCGGCGTGCGGGGGGCGTACCACTCCGGGGAGCGGCGTGGGGGGGGGGGGGGGGGGGGTGCCACTCCGGGGAGCGGCGTGGGAGTGTACCACTCCGGGGAGCGGCGTGGGGGGGGGGGGGGGGGGGGTGCCACTCCGGGGAGCGGCGTTGGGGGTGTACCACTCCGGGGAGCGGCGTGGGGGTGTACCACTCCGGGGAGCGGCGTGGGGGTGTACCACTCCGGGGAGCGGCGTGGGGGTGTACCACTCCGGGGAGCGGCGTGGGGGTGTCCCACTCCGGGGAGCGGCGTTGGGGGTGTACCACTCCGGGGAGCGGCGTGGGGGTGTACCACTCCGGGGAGCGGCGTGGGGGTGTACCACTCCGGGGAGCGGCGCGAGCTGCTGCAGGAGGGCGACAAAGCGTGACGTCACCAAGATCCAGGTCGGTGATTGGAGCGCGGGCAGGTACAGCAGGAGCGGCCAGGTCGGGGGGCGAAGGAGCGGCGAGAGACTGTGGAGGGATGTGATCGGGGCCCAGAAGAGCCGAGGGCCCAGGGACAGCACGGGCCCAGCCCACACTGTGTGCGATATGTGGGCGCACTGGGTCCGTGCAGCAGAGCTGGTCTCCAGTAGTCCTGGTTGACCCTTGCCCCTGGACCCAGACCTCGCTCTGTCAAGCCCCGTGTGGTGGCTGGTGTACAACGGTCACCCCACGTTAAAAAGATCCACCCACAGGCATCTCCCACCCTTCAGGATGTAGTTCGGGATCTGGAATATTAGGTCCTTCATCGGAACACCTGTGAACTCATCCCTTTTTGACGTGGAAGCAAGTCACCCTCGCTTCGAGGGACCGCCTCTGATGATGATGGCTGGTAATAAGTTGCCACCCTCTTGTATTTCAGGAAACTCGCTGACGGACTTTTCCTGCAGTGCTGCAAGGAGGTAGCAGGGGGCTACCCCGACATCAAGTTCGACAGTATGATCGTGGACAACACCACAATGCAGGTAGGCGTCTTCACCCCCCCCACCCCCCCCCCGCGTGCTCCTCCTCCTCGGGGTCGGTGGGGGCTACAGTGGACCTTCCAACGGGGGTGCTGTGTCCCGCTCTGGGAATTTGGGGGGGGAGGGGGGGGGGGCGAGTGAGCACTGATTGGCTTGGAGGCTCTGAATTGCCAATGGACTGTTTTCTTGTTGGGTTTTATGCAGTATAACGGGGATAAATGTGACGTTTGGTCGGCAAAACATGAGGACAATGGCCCGAAAATTCCACTCGGAGGCCTCCCGCGGGCAATTGCCCCCCGACCGGAGAATTTTTACGAAAGTGCCTGGTGGTCTCGGAGGTGTCCTGGATCTCGTGGGGAAGCCTTCTCCTCCCGCGCCGTGAAGCGCGCTCCCTTCCCAATGCGGAAGGTGCAGTCACGTGTGACTGCTCAGCCAATCGGGTGACAGATTAGGAAAAGGGGAGCTGCAACGAGACCTGGGTGTCATGGTACATCAGTCATTGAAAGTTGGCATGCAGGTATAGCAGGCGGTGAAGAAGGCAAATGGCATGTTGGCCTTCATAGCGAGGGGATTTGAGTATAGGAGCAGGGAGGTCTTACTGCAGTTGTACAGGGCCTTGGTGAGGCCTCACCTGGAATATTGTGTACAGTTTTAGTCTCCTAATCTGAGGAAGGACGTTCTTGCTATTGAGGGAGTGCAGCGAAGGTTCACCAGACTGATTCCCGGGATGGCAGGACTGACACATGAGGAAAGACTGGATCGACTGGGCTTATATTCACTGGAGTTTAGAAGAATGAGAGGGGATCTCATAGAAACATATAAAATTCTGACGGGACTGGACAGGTTAGATGCAGGAAGAATGTTCCCGATGTTGGGGAAGTCCAGAACCAGGGGTCACAGTCTAAGGATAAGGGGCAGGCCATTTAGGACCGAGATGAGGAGAAACTTCTTCACCCAGAGAATTGTGAACCTGTGGAATTCTCTACCACAGAAAGTTGTTGAAGCCAGTTTGTTAGATATATTGAAAAGGGAGTTAGATGTGGCCCTTACGGCTAAAGGGATCAAGGGGTATGGAGAGAAAGCAGGAATGGGGTACTGAGGTGAATGATCAGCCATGATCTTATTGAATGGTGGTGCAGGCTCGAAGGGCCGAATGGCCTACTCCTGCACCTAGTTTCTATGTTTCTATGTGTCTATGTATTTCACAGGTTCCCATTAATAGCGCTGAGGCTCACGTATCTACCCGTTCTCCGTGCTATTAATGGGAACAAAACCAAACACACACTAATAAAAAAACAGACCACACATATTTAAAATTAATTGAAATCAAAGTTATTATGTCTTATAAAAATAAAATATTTCCCCGATTTAAAAAAAAAAAAAAAATTATGGTTAAAAATAAACTTACCGTAGTGGGGGGAGGGTTTATAAACAATAAAATATTTTCATAGCTTTATTTTAATATGTTTCAGTGTGCTTTAAAACACTTGCGCCTGTAACAGTGGGCTCTGTGCCAGCTTTTTCAGGCACAAGATTTTTGAGGACGTTTGCGTAAATCCCGCAATCGTGCCCAAGCAAATGCCCTCGCTCCCAAGATGTGCAGGATCTGTCGAGCTCCGGCTTGACAGATCGGAAAAGCTGGTTTCCAGTGCGTGCGCATTATGGGCGGAAAACCGGCTTTTCCGATGCATTCCCGGGTCCGTAGAAACTTCATACGGGCCCCGGGGACATCGGAAATTCTGCCCCAATGTTTTATTGAAATGGCGATGGCTTGGGAAGTGTGGATATACAGAGGGACCTGGGTGTCCTTGTACAGAGGGACCTGGGTGTCCTTGTACACCAGTCATTGACAACAAACATGCCGGTGCAGCAAGCAGTTAGGAAGGCCAATGGTATGTTGGCCTTCATTGCGAGAGGGTTTGAGTACAGGAGCATGGAGGTCTTACTCCAGTTATACAGGGCCCTGGTGAGACCGCACCTGGAGTATTGTGAGCAGTTTTGGTCTCCTTAGGAAGGAAATACTTGCCATAGAGGGAGTGCAGCGAAGGTTCACCAGACTGATTCCTGGGAGGGCAGGACTGTCGTATGAGGAGAGATTGGGTCGACTGGGCCTGTATTCACTGGAGTTTAGAAGAATGAGAGGGGATCTCATCGAAAGGTATAAAATTCTGACGGGGTTGGACAGACTGGATGCGGGGAGGATGTTTCCCCGGGGCTGGGAAGTCTAGAACAAGGGGTCACAGTCTCAGGATACAGGGCAGGAAATTTAGGAGCGAGATGAGGAGAAATGTTTTCACTCCGAGGGAGGTGAACCTGTGGAATTCTCTATCACAGAAGGCTGTGGAGGCCAAGTCACTGAATATATTTAAGAGGGAGATGGATCGATTTCTAGACACAAAAGGCATCAAGGGGTATGGGGAGAAAGCGGGAATATGGTGTTGGGATAGAGGATCATATTGAATGGTGCAGGCTCGAGGGGCCGAATGGCCGACTCCTGCTCCTATTGTCTATGTTTTCATCTTGTTGCTTGAAACGTCAGATTATTTGCTCACTCGTACGACACAAAACCTGCATGAGAGCTCCTCAGACACACACTTCACAACACCAGTGTGTACTAGCGCCTTTTATAACACACATGATCCAATTTCAGTGTAGGCTGCTAAAGCTGTGTTATACTTGTACTTCTCATACTAACGTTTACCTTTGTTCACTGCATTTAACAACAACAACCTGTATTTACGTAGCACCTTTATCGTAGCGAAACGTCCCAAGGCGCTTCACAGGAGTATTACGTGCTAAACATCTGACCCGAGGCACATAAGTAGAAATTAGCGCAGGTGATCAAAAGCTGGGTCACAGAGGTCGGTTTTAAGGAGCGTCTTGAAGGAGGAGAGAGAGGCGGAGAGGTTTAGGGAGGGAGTTCCAGAGCTTGGGGCCCAGGCAACAGAAGGCACGGCCACCGATGGTGGAGCGATTATAATCAGGGATGGTCAGGAGGACAGAGTTAGAGGAGTGCAGACATCTCGGGGGGGGGGGGGGGTTGTGGGGCTGGAGGAGGTTACAGAGATAGGGAGGGGTGTAGGGGCTGGAGGAGGTTACAGAGATAGGGAGGGGTGTAGGGGCTGGAGGGGGTTACAGAGATAGGGAGGGGTGTAGGGGCTGGAGGAGGTTACAGAGATAGGGAGGGGTGTAGGGGCTGGAGGAGGTTACATAGATAGGGAGGGATGTAGGTACTGGAGGAGGTTACAGAGATAGGGAGGGGTGTAGGGGCTGGAGGTGGTTACAGAGATGGGGAGGGGTGTAGGGGCTGGAGGAGGTTACAGAAATAGGGAGGAGTGCAGGGGCTGGAGGGGGTTACAGAGATAGGGAAGGGTGTAGGAGCTGGAGGGATTTGTAAACGAGGATGAGAATTTTGAAATCGAGGCATTGCTTAACTGGAAGCCAATATAGGTCAGCGAGCACAGGGGGTGATGGGTGAGCGGGACTCGGTGTGAGTTAGGACACGGGGCAGTGAGCACAGGGGGTGATGGGTGAGTGGGACTTGGTGTGAGTTGGGACAGGGGGTGATGGGTGAGTGGGACTCGGTGCGAGTTAGGACACGGGGCAGTGAGCACAGGGGGTGATGGGTGAGTGGGACTCGGTGCGAGTTAGGACACGGGGCAGTGAGCACAGGGGGTGATGGGTGAGTGGGACTAGGTGCGAGTTAGGACACGGGG
Organism: Pristiophorus japonicus; assembly: GCF_044704955.1. Classification (NCBI taxonomy): domain Eukaryota; kingdom Metazoa; phylum Chordata; class Chondrichthyes; family Pristiophoridae; genus Pristiophorus; species Pristiophorus japonicus. Next base: position 9,903,126 of record NC_092008.1, read on the forward strand.
CAGTGAGCACAGGGGGTGATGGGTGAGTGGGACTCGGTGCGAGTTAGGACACGGGGCAGTGAGCACAGAGGGTGATGGGTGAGTGGGACTGGGTGCGAGTTAGGACACGGGGGCAGTGAGCACAGGGGGTGATGGGTGAGTGGGACTCGGTGCGAGTTAGGACACGGGGCAGTGAGCACAGGGGGTGATGGGTGAGCGGGACTCGGTGCGAGTTAGGACACGGGGCAGTGAGGACAGGGGGTGATGGGTGAGCGGGACTCGGTGTGAGTTAGGACACGGGGCAGTGAGCACAGAGGGTGATGGGTGAGTGGGACTCGGTGCGAGTTAGGACACGGGGCAGTGAGCACAGAGGGTGATGGGTGAGTGGGACTCGGTGCGAGTTAGGACACGGGGCAGTGAGCACAGAGGGTGATGGGTGAGTGGGACTGGGTGCGAGTTAGGACACTGGGACAGTGAGCACAGGGGGTGATGGGTGAGTGGGACTGGGTGCGAGTTAGGACACGGGGCAGTGAGCACAGCGGGTGATGGGTGAGTGGGACTCGGTGTGAGTTAGGACACGGGGCAGTGAGCACAGGGGGCGATGGGTGAGTGGGACTCGGTGCGAGTTAGGACACGGGGGCATTGAGCACAGGGGGCGATGGGTGAGTGGGACTCGGTGCGAGTTAGGACACGGGGCAGTGAGCACAGAGGGTGATGGGTGAGTGGGACTGGGTGCGAGTTAGGACACGGGGGCATTGAGCACAGGGGTGATGGGTGAGTGGGACTCGGTGCGAGTTAGGACACGGGGCAGTGAGCACAGTGGGTGATGGGTGAGTGGGACTCGGTGCGAGTTAGGAAACGGGGCAGTGAGCACAGGAGGTGATGGGTGAGTGGGACTCGGTGCGAGTTAGGACACGGGGCAGCCGAGATTTGGTAGAATGTGGGAGGCCGGCCAGGAGTGTGTTGGAATAGTCAGGTCTGGAGGTAACAAAGACACGGATGAGGGATTCAGCAGCGGATGAACTGAGGCAGGGGGGGGCGGAGACGGGCGATGTTACGGACGGTGGAAATAAGCGGTCTTAGTTATGCTGGGGAAATGTGGCCGGAAGCTCATTTCAGGGTCAAATGCCTACCTCAATAAATCATTCTACATCAAAGGTACATACAAATTCTAACAGAACGACATGGTAAACTAAGCAACCAGCTTGTCAACCCTCCCGAAGTTGCTTTATTGCCGCAATCAACTCTTGCCATGCATTTTATTAGTGTAACACAGATGGTCAAATTGACGCAATCTAATCTGGCTGAATGACTCTCATATGAAGTACTATAAAGACACAGGTGATCAGACGGACACATTTCAATGGCTAAATCGTCACAGGGGGTCCCTCGAAAGAGGATGGCTTGCTTTGTGGCTCCGTGTCGTCTAAGCAGCCTGTTTCGATCCAAACTTCCAGACTTCAATCTTCCAACCTTTGGCCCTTTCGATACCTCCGGACTGCACCGAAGCAAAGCCTTTCAACAATGTGGGATTGTGCTCCCACACAGGCGGGAGGGAGAGGGGGGGGGGGAGGTTAACCCAGCGCACGGTGTGTGGGGGGAGGGAGCGAGGGTCCCGATCGCCGCAGCGGACCCCACGGGATCTCCTCGGGCGACGCGGCCGCGAAGTTTGCCGCCTGTCGCTGCGCGCTTGCCGATAACTCTGACCTTTCTGCCCCTCGCCTACCTCCGAAGCTGGTGTCCAGGCCACAGCAGTTCGACGTGATGGTGATGCCCAACCTGTACGGCAACGTGGTGAGCAATGTCTGCGCCGGGCTGGTCGGGGGTCCCGGGCTCGCGCCCGGCGCCAACTATGGCAAGGACTACGCCGTCTTTGAAACGGTGAGTGTCCGACGGGGGGTACTGAGGGAGTGCCGCACTGTCGGAGGGGCGGTACTGAGGGAGCGCCGCGCTGTCGGAGGGGCGGTACTGAGGGAGCGCCGCACTGTCGGAGGGGCGGTACTGAGGGAGCGCCGCACTGTCGGAGGGGCGGTACTGAGGGAGCGCCGCACTGTCGGAGGGGCAGTACTAAGGGAGCACCGCACTGTCGGAGGGGCAGTACTGAGGGAGCGCCGCACTGTCGGAGGGGCAGTACTGAGGGAGCGCCGCGCTGTCGGAGGGGCAGTACTAAGGGAGCACCGCACTGTCGGAGGGGCGGTACTGAGGGAGCGCCGCACTGTCGGAGGGGCGGTACTGAGGGAGCGCCGCACTGTCGGAGGGGCGGTACTGAGGGAGTGCCGCACTGTTGGAGGGGCGGTACTGAGGGAGCGCCGCACTGTCGGAGGGGCAGTACTGAGGAAGTGCCGCACTGTCGGAGGGGCGGTACTGAGGGAGCGCCGCACTGTCGGAGAGGCAGTACTAAGGGAGCACCGCACTGTCGGAGGGGCAGTACTGAGGGAGCGCCGCACTGTCGGAGGGGCAGTACTGAGGGAGCGCCGCACTGTCGGAGGGGCAGTACTAAGGGAGCGCCGCACTGTCGGAGGGACGGTACTGAGGGAGCGCCACACTGTCGGAGGGGCAGTACTGAGGGAGTGTCGAAGGGGCGGTACTGAGGGAGCGCCGCACTGTCGGAGGGGCAGTACTAAGGGAGCGCCGCACTGTCGGAGGGGCAGTACTGAGGGAGCGCCGCACTGTCGGAGGGGCGGTACTGAGGGAGCGCCGCACTGTCGGAGGGGCAGTACTAAGGGAGCGCCGCACTGTCGGAGGGGCAGTACTGAGGGAGCGCCACACTGTCGGAGGGACGGTACTGAGGGAGCGCCGCACTGTCGGAGGGGCGGTACTGAGGGAGCGCCGCACTGCACTGTCGGAGGGGCGGTACTGAGGGAGCCCCGCACTGTCGGAGGTGCTGTCTTTTTGGATGAGACGTTAAACCCGAGGCCCCGTCTGCTCTCTCAGGTGGACGGAAAAGATCCCATGGCGTCTATTGGAAGAAGCGCAGGATGGGGGGGGTGGGGTGGGGTGGGAGCAGTTCTCCCTGGTGTCCTGGGGCCAATATTTATAACTCAAATAAAATCACTTTACCAAAAAGAAGTCTGTTCATTCCTCTCAGTGCTGCTTGTGGGATCTTGCTGTGTGCACACGTGTCAAATCTTCGAAAGGAACACACTGAATGTGTCCAAGCGTCTCTCGCTGTGCTTCCTTTGCGTTGCGCCGTGAGCGTCCCAAGAGGATGTGTGTCTTCGAAGAGGGACCAACCTGCTGCTGATTATGGGATCTTTCTGCTCCCCCACAGGGCACAAGGAACACTGGGAAAAGCATCGCTAACAAGAACATTGCAAATCCGACCGCCATGCTGCTGGCCAGTTGTCTGATGCTCGACCACCTCAAGTAGGGAGACTACCGGGGGTTTATATATCGAATAACGGATACCCGGGAGTGAGTTACAGGCTGGGATCTAATCGAGGGGTTCGGGGGTTTATATATCGAATAACGGATACCCGGGAGTGAGTTACAGGCTGGAATCTAATCGAGGGGTTCGGGGGTTTATATATATAATAACCGATACCCGGGAATGAGTTACAGGCTGGAATCTAATCGAGGGGTTCGGGGGGTTTATATATCGAATAACAGATACCCGGGAATGAGTTACAGGCTGGAATCTAATCGAGGGGTTTATATATCGAATAACAGATACCCGGGAGTGAGTTACAGGCTGGAATCTAATCGGGGGGTTTATATATAGAATAACAGATACCCGGGAGTGAGTTACAGGCTGGAATCTAATCGGGGGGTTTATATATCGAATAACAGATACCCGGGAGTGAGTTACAGGCTGGAATCTAATCGAGGGGTTCGGGGGTTTATATATCGAATAACACATACCCGGGAGTGAGTTACAGACTGGAATCTAATCGAGGAGTTCGGGGGATTTATATATAGAATAACCGATACCCGGGAGTGAGTTACAGGCTGGAATCTAATCGAGGGGTTCGGGGGATTTATATATAGAATAACCGATACCCGGGAGTGAGTTACAGGCTGGAATCTAATCGAGGGGTTCGGGGGGTTTATATATCGAATAACCGATACCCGGGAGTGAGTTACAGGCTGGAATCTAATCGAGGGCTTCGGGGGGTTTATATAAAGAATAACGGATACCCGGGAGTGAGTTACAGGCTGGAATCTAATCGAGGGGTTCGGGGGGTTTATATATAGAATAACAGATACCCGGGAGTGAGTTACAGGCTGGAATCGAATCGAGGGTTTGGGGGGGGGGTTTATATATAGAATAACGGATACCCGGGAGTGAGTTACAGGCTGGAATCTAATCGAGGGGTTCAGGCGGTTTATATATAGAATAACGGATACGCGGGAGTGAGTTACAGGCTGGGATCTAACCGAGAGGTTCAGGGGGTTTATATATAGAATAACAGATACCCGGGAGTGAGTTACAGGCTGGAATCTAATCGAGGGGTTCGAGGGTTTATATATAGAACAACGGATACCCGGGAGTGAGTTACAGGCTGGAATCTAATCGAGGGGTTCGGGGGGTTTATACATAGAACAACGGATACCCGGGAGTGAGTTACAGGCTGGAATCTAATCGAGGGGTTCGGGGGGTTTATATATAGAATAACATACCCGGGAGTGAGTTACAGGTTGGGATCTAATCGAGGGGTTCGGGGGGTTTATATATAGAACAACTGATACCCGGGAGTGAGTTACAGGCTGCAATCTAATCGAGGGGTTCGGGGGGTTTATATATAGAATAACAGATACCCGGGAGTGAGTTACAGGTTGGGATCTAATCGAGGGGTTCGGGGGGTTTATATATAGAACAACTGATACCCGGGAGTGAGTTACAGGCTGCAATCTAATCGAGGGGTTCGGGGGGTTTATATATAGAATAACAGATACCCGGGAGTGAGTTACAGGCTGGGATCTAATCGAGGGGTTCGGGGGGTTTATATATAGAATAACAGATACCCGGGAGTGAGTTCCAGGCTGGAATCTAATCGAGGGGTTCGGGGGGGGTTTATATATAGAATAACCGATACCCGGGAGTGAGTCACAGGCTGGCATCTAATCGAGGGGTTCGGGGGGGGTTTATATATAGAACAACAGATACCCGGGAGTGAGTTACAGGCTGGAATCTAATCGAGGGTTCGGGGGGTTTATATATAGAATAACAGATACCCGGGAGTGAGTTACAGGCTGGAATCTAATCGAGGGGTTCGGGGGGGGTTTATATATACAATAAGCGATACCCGGGAGTAAGTTGCAGGCTGGAATCTAATCGAGGGGTTCGGGGGTTTATATATAGAATAACCGATACCCGGGAGTGAGTTACAGGCTAGAATCTAATCGAGGGGTTCGGGGGGTTTATATATAGAATAACCGATACCCGGGAGTGAGTTACAGGCTGGAATCTAATCGAGGGGTTCGGGGGGGGTTTATATATAGAATAAAAGATACCCGGGAGTGAGTCACAGGCTGGCATCTAATCGAGGGGTTCGGGGGGGGTTTATATATAGAATAACCGATACCCGGGAGTGAGTTACAGGCTGGAATCTAATCGAGGGGTTCGGGGGTTTATATATAGAATAACCGATACCCGGGAGTGAGTTACAGGCTGGAATCAAATCGAGGGGTTCGAGGGTTTATTTCTCGAATATCAGATACCCAGGAGTGAGTTACAGGCTGGAATCTAATCGAGGGGTTCGGGGGGGTTTATATATATAATAACCGATACACGGGAGTGAGTTACAGGCTGGAATCTGATCGAGGGGTTCGGGGGGTTTCTATATAGAATAACAGATACCCGGGAGTGAGTTACAGGCTGGAATCTAATCGCGGGGTTCGGGGGGTTTTATATATAGAATAACGGATACCCGGGAGTGAGTTACAGGCTGGAATCTGATCGAGGGGTTCGGGGGTTTATATATAGAATAACGGATACCCGGGAGTGAGTTACAGGTTGGAATCTAATCGAGGGGTTTGGGGGTTTATATATAGAATAACGGATACCCGGGAGTGAGTTACAGACTGGAATCTAATCGAGGGGTTCGGGGGTTTATATATAGAATAACGGATACCCGGGAGTGAGTTGCAGGCTGGAATCTAATCGAGGGGTTCAGGGTGGTTTATATATAGAATAATGGATACCCGGGAGTGAGTTACAGGCTGGAATCTAATCGAGGGGTTCGAGGGGTTTATATATAGAATATCAGATACCCGGGAGTGAGTTACATGCTGGAATCTAATCGAGGGGTTCGGGGGGTTTTATACATAGAATAACAGATACCCGGGAGTGAGTTACAGGTTGGGATCTAATCGAGGGGTTCGAGGGGTTTATATATAGAATAACCGCTACCCGGGAGTGAGTTACAGGCTGGAATCCAATCGAGGGGTTCGGGGGGGTTTATATATAGAATTACAGATACCCGGGAGTGAGTTACAGGCTGGGATCTAATCGAGGGGTTCGGGGGGTTTATATATAGAATAACGGATACCCGGGAGTGAGTTACAGGCTGGAATCTAATCGAGGGATTCGGGGGGTTTATATATAGAATAACCGATACCCGGGAGTGAGTTACAGGCTGGAATCTAATCGAGGGGTTCGGGGGTTTATATATAGAATAACAGATACCCGGGAGTGAGTTACAGGCTGGAACCTAATCGAGGGGTTCGGCGGGGTTTATATATAGAATAACTGATACCCGGCAGTGAGTTACAGACTGGAATCTAATCGAGGTGTTTCGGGGGTTTATATCTCGAATATCAGATACCCAGGAGTGAGTTACAGGCTGGAATCTAATCGAGGGGTTCGGGGGGGATTATATATAGAATAACAGATACCCGGGAGTGAGTTACAGGCTGGGATCTAATCGAGGTGTTCGGGGGGTTTATATATAGAATAACGGATACCCGGGAGTGAGTTACAGGCTGGAATCTAATCGAGGGGTTCGGGGGGTTTATATATAGAATAACCGATACCCGGGAGTGAGTTACAGGCTGGAATCTAATCGAGGGTTTGGCGGGGGGGTTTATATATAGAATAACGGATACCCGGGAGTGAGTTACAGGCTGGAATCTAATCGAGGGGTTCGGGGTTTATATATAGAATAACGGATAACCGGGAGTGAGTTACAGGCTGGAATCTAATAGAGAGGCTCGGGGTTTATATATAGAATAACCGATACCCGGGAGTAAGTTGCAGGCTGGAATCTAATCGAGGGGTTCGGGGGTTTATATATAGAATAACCGATACCCGGGAGTGAGTTACAGGCTAGAAGCTAATCGAGGGGTTCGGGGGGTTTATATATAGAATAACAGATACCCGGGAGTGAGTTACAGGCTAGAAGCTAATCGAGGGGTTCGGGGGGGTTTATATATAGAATAACAGATACCCGGGAGTGAGTCACAGGCTGGCATCTAATCGAGGGGTTCGGGGGGGGTTTATATATAGAACAACAGATACCCGGGAGTGAGTTACAGGCTGGAATCTAATCGAGGGTTCGGGGGGTTTATATATAGAATAAAAGATACCCGGGAGTGAGTCACAGGCTGGCATCTAATCGAGGGGTTCGGGGGAGGTTTATATATAGAATAACCGATACCCGGGAGTAAGTTACAGGCTGGAATCTAATCGAGGGGTTCGGGGGTTTATATATAGAATAACCGATACCCGGGAGTGAGTTACAGGCTGGAATCAAATCGAGGGGTTCCGAGGGTTTATTTCTCGAATATCAGATACCCAGGAGTGAGTTACAGGCTGGAATCTAATCGAGGGGTTCGGGGGGGTTTATATATATAATAACCGATACACGGGAGTGAGTTACAGGCTGGAATCTGATCGAGGGATTCGGGGGGTTTCTATATAGAATAACCGATACCTGGGAGTGAGTTACAGGCTGGAATCTAATCGAGGGGTTCGGGGGGGTTTATATATAGAATAACAGATACCCGGGAGTGAGTTACAGGCTGGAATCTAATCGCGGGGTTCGGGGGGTTTTATATATAGAATAACGGATACCCGGGAGTGAGTTACAGGCTGGAATCTGATCGAGGGGTTCGGGGGTTTATATATAGAATAACGGATACCCGGGAGTGAGTTACAGGTTGGAATCTAATCGAGGGGTTCGGGGGTTTATATATAGAATAACGGATACCCGGGAGTGAGTTACAGACTGGAATCTAATCGAGGGGTTCGGGGGTTTATATATAGAATAACGGATACCCGGGAGTGAGTTGCAGGCTGAAATCTAATCGAGGGGTTCAGGGTGGTTTATATATAGAATAATGGATACCCGGGAGTGAGTTACAGGCTGGAATCTAATCGAGGGGTTCGAGGGGTTTATATATAGAATATCAGATACCCGGGAGTGAGTTACATGCTGGAATCTAATCGAGGGGTTCGGGGGGTTTTATACATAGAATAACAGATACCCGGGAGTGAGTTACAGGTTGGGATCTAATCGAGGGGTTCGAGGGGTTTATATATAGAATAACCGCTACCCGGGAGTGAGTTACAGGCTGGAATCCAATCGAGGGGTTCGGGGGGGTTTATATATAGAATTACAGATACCCGGGAGTGAGTTACAGGCTGGGATCTAATCGAGGGGTTCGGGGGGTTTATATATAGAATAACGGATACCCGGGAGTGAGTTACAGGCTGGAATCTAATCGAGGGATTCGGGGGGTTTATATATAGAATAACCGATACCCGGGAGTGAGTTACAGGCTGGAATCTAATCGAGGGGTTCGGGGGTTTATATATAGAATAACAGATACCCGGGAGTGAGTTACAGGCTGGAACCTAATCGAGGGGTTCGGCGGGGTTTATATATAGAATAACTGATACCCGGCAGTGAGTTACAGACTGGAATCTAATCGAGGTGTTCGGGGGTTTATATCTCGAATATCAGATACCCAGGAGTGAGTTACAGGCTGGAATCTAATCGAGGGGTTCGGGGGGGATTATATATAGAATAACAGATACCCGGGAGTGAGTTACAGGCTGGGATCTAATCGAGGTGTTCGGGGGGTTTATATATAGAATAACGGATACCCGGGAGTGAGTTACAGGCTGGAATCTAATCGAGGGGTTCGGGGGGTTTATATATAGAATAACCGATACCCGGGAGTGAGTTACAGGCTGGAATCTAATCGAGGGTTTGGCGGGGGGGTTTATATATAGAATAACGGATACCCGGGAGTGAGTTACAGGCTGGAATCTAATCGAGGGGTTCGGGGTTTATATATAGAATAACGGATAACCGGGAGTGAGTTACAGGCTGGAATCTAATAGAGAGGCTCGGGGTTTATATATAGAATAACCGATACCCGGGAGTAAGTTGCAGGCTGGAATCTAATCGAGGGGTTCGGGGGTTTATATATAGAATAACCGATACCCGGGAGTGAGTTACAGGCTAGAAGCTAATCGAGGGGTTCGGGGGGTTTATATATAGAATAACAGATACCCGGGAGTGAGTTACAGGCTAGAAGCTAATCGAGGGGTTCGGGGGGGTTTATATATAGAATAACAGATACCCGGGAGTGAGTCACAGGCTGGCATCTAATCGAGGGGTTCGGGGGGGGTTTATATATAGAACAACAGATACCCGGGAGTGAGTTACAGGCTGGAATCTAATCGAGGGTTCGGGGGGTTTATATATAGAATAAAAGATACCCGGGAGTGAGTCACAGGCTGGCATCTAATCGAGGGGTTCGGGGGAGGTTTATATATAGAATAACCGATACCCGGGAGTAAGTTACAGGCTGGAATCTAATCGAGGGGTTCGGGGGTTTATATATAGAATAACCGATACCCGGGAGTGAGTTACAGGCTGGAATCAAATCGAGGGGTTCCGAGGGTTTATTTCTCGAATATCAGATACCCAGGAGTGAGTTACAGGCTGGAATCTAATCGAGGGGTTCGGGGGGGTTTATATATATAATAACCGATACACGGGAGTGAGTTACAGGCTGGAATCTGATCGAGGGATTCGGGGGGTTTCTATATAGAATAACCGATACCTGGGAGTGAGTTACAGGCTGGAATCTAATCGAGGGGTTCGGGGGGGTTTATATATAGAATAACAGATACCCGGGAGTGAGTTACAGGCTGGAATCTAATCGCGGGGTTCGGGGGGTTTTATATATAGAATAACGGATACCCGGGAGTGAGTTACAGGCTGGAATCTGATCGAGGGGTTCGGGGGTTTATATATAGAATAACGGATACCCGGGAGTGAGTTACAGGTTGGAATCTAATCGAGGGGTTCGGGGGTTTATATATAGAATAACGGATACCCGGGAGTGAGTTACAGACTGGAATCTAATCGAGGGGTTCGGGGGTTTATATATAGAATAACGGATACCCGGGAGTGAGTTGCAGGCTGAAATCTAATCGAGGGGTTCAGGGTGGTTTATATATAGAATAATGGATACCCGGGAGTGAGTTACAGGCTGGAATCTAATCGAGGGGTTCGAGGGGTTTATATATAGAATATCAGATACCCGGGAGTGAGTTACATGCTGGAATCTAATCGAGGGGTTCGGGGGGTTTTATACATAGAATAACAGATACCCGGGAGTGAGTTACAGGTTGGGATCTAATCGAGGGGTTCGAGGGGTTTATATATAGAATAACCGCTACCCGGGAGTGAGTTACAGGCTGGAATCCAATCGAGGGGTTCGGGGGGGTTTATATATAAAATTACAGATACCCGGGAGTGAGTTACAGGCTGGGATCTAATCGAGGGGTTCGGGGGGTTTATATATAGAATAACGGATACCCGGGAGTGAGTTACAGGCTGGAATCTAATCGAGGGATTCGGGGGGTTTATATATAGAATAACCGATACCCGGGAGTGAGTTACAGGCTGGAATCTAATCGAGGGGTTCGGGGGTTTATATATAGAATAACAGATACCTGGGAGTGAGTTACAGGCTGGAACCTAATCGAGGGGTTCGGCGGGGTTTATATATAGAATAACTGATACCCGGCAGTGAGTTACAGACTGGAATCTAATCGAGGGGTTCGGGGGTTTATATATAGAATAACGGATACCCGGGAGTGAGTTGCAGGCTGGAATCTAATCGAGGGGTTCAGGGTGGTTTATATATAGAATAATGGATACCCGGGAGTGAGTTACAGGCTGGAATCTAATCGAGGGGTTCGAGGGGTTTATATATAGAATATCAGATACCCGGGAGTGAGTTACATGCTGGAATCTAATCGAGGGGTTCGGGGGGTTTTATACATAGAATAACAGATACCCGGGAGTGAGTTACAGGTTGGGATCTAATCGAGGGGTTCGAGGGGTTTATATATAGAATAACCGCTACCCGGGAGTGAGTTACAGGCTGGAATCCAATCGAGGGGTTCGGGGGGGTTTATATATAGAATTACAGATACCCGGGAGTGAGTTACAGGCTGGGATCTAATCGAGGGGTTCGGGGGGTTTATATATAGAATAACGGATACCCGGGAGTGAGTTACAGGCTGGAATCTAATCGAGGGATTCGGGGGGTTTATATATAGAATAACCGATACCCGGGAGTGAGTTACAGGCTGGAATCTAATCGAGGGGTTCGGGGGTTTATATATAGAATAACAGATACCCGGGAGTGAGTTACAGGCTGGAACCTAATCGAGGGGTTCGGCGGGGTTTATATATAGAATAACTGATACCCGGCAGTGAGTTACAGACTGGAATCTAATCGAGGTGTTCGGGGGTTTATATCTCGAATATCAGATACCCAGGAGTGAGTTACAGGCTGGAATCTAATCGAGGGGTTCGGGGGGGATTATATATAGAATAACAGATACCCGGGAGTGAGTTACAGGCTGGGATCTAATCGAGGTGTTCGGGGGGTTTATATATAGAATAACGGATACCCGGGAGTGAGTTACAGGCTGGAATCTAATCGAGGGGTTCGGGGGGTTTATATATAGAATAACCGATACCCGGGAGTGAGTTACAGGCTGGAATCTAATCGAGGGTTTGGCGGGGGGGTTTATATATAGAATAACGGATACCCGGGAGTGAGTTACAGGCTGGAATCTAATCGAGGGGTTCGGGGTTTATATATAGAATAACGGATAACCGGGAGTGAGTTACAGGCTGGAATCTAATAGAGAGGCTCGGGGTTTATATATAGAATAACCGATACCCGGGAGTAAGTTGCAGGCTGGAATCTAATCGAGGGGTTCGGGGGTTTATATATAGAATAACCGATACCCGGGAGTGAGTTACAGGCTAGAAGCTAATCGAGGCGTTCGGGGGGTTTATATATAGAATAACAGATACCCGGGAGTGAGTTACAGGCTGGAATCTGATCGAGGGGTTCGGGGGTTTATATATAGAATAACGGATACCCGGGAGTGAGTTACAGGTTGGAATCTAATCGAGGGGTTCGGGGGTTTATATATAGAATAACGGATACCCGGGAGTGAGTTACAGACTGGAATCTAATCGAGGGGTTCGGGGGTTTATATATAGAATAACGGATACCCGGGAGTGAGTTGCAGGCTGAAATCTAATCGAGGGGTTCAGGGTGGTTTATATATAGAATAATGGATACCCGGGAGTGAGTTACAGGCTGGAATCTAATCGAGGGGTTCGAGGGGTTTATATATAGAATATCAGATACCCGGGAGTGAGTTACATGCTGGAATCTAATCGAGGGGTTCGGGGGGTTTTATACATAGAATAACAGATACCCGGGAGTGAGTTACAGGTTGGGATCTAATCGAGGGGTTCGAGGGGTTTATATATAGAATAACCGCTACCCGGGAGTGAGTTACAGGCTGGAATCCAATCGAGGGGTTCGGGGGGGTTTATATATAAAATTACAGATACCCGGGAGTGAGTTACAGGCTGGGATCTAATCGAGGGGTTCGGGGGGTTTATATATAGAATAACGGATACCCGGGAGTGAGTTACAGGCTGGAATCTAATCGAGGGATTCGGGGGGTTTATATATAGAATAACCGATACCCGGGAGTGAGTTACAGGCTGGAATCTAATCGAGGGGTTCGGGGGTTTATATATAGAATAACAGATACCTGGGAGTGAGTTACAGGCTGGAACCTAATCGAGGGGTTCGGCGGGGTTTATATATAGAATAACTGATACCCGGCAGTGAGTTACAGACTGGAATCTAATCGAGGGGTTCGGGGGTTTATATATAGAATAACGGATACCCGGGAGTGAGTTGCAGGCTGGAATCTAATCGAGGGGTTCAGGGTGGTTTATATATAGAATAATGGATACCCGGGAGTGAGTTACAGGCTGGAATCTAATCGAGGGGTTCGAGGGGTTTATATATAGAATATCAGATACCCGGGAGTGAGTTACATGCTGGAATCTAATCGAGGGGTTCGGGGGGTTTTATACATAGAATAACAGATACCCGGGAGTGAGTTACAGGTTGGGATCTAATCGAGGGGTTCGAGGGGTTTATATATAGAATAACCGCTACCCGGGAGTGAGTTACAGGCTGGAATCCAATCGAGGGGTTCGGGGGGGTTTATATATAGAATTACAGATACCCGGGAGTGAGTTACAGGCTGGGATCTAATCGAGGGGTTCGGGGGGTTTATATATAGAATAACGGATACCCGGGAGTGAGTTACAGGCTGGAATCTAATCGAGGGATTCGGGGGGTTTATATATAGAATAACCGATACCCGGGAGTGAGTTACAGGCTGGAATCTAATCGAGGGGTTCGGGGGTTTATATATAGAATAACAGATACCCGGGAGTGAGTTACAGGCTGGAACCTAATCGAGGGGTTCGGCGGGGTTTATATATAGAATAACTGATACCCGGCAGTGAGTTACAGACTGGAATCTAATCGAGGTGTTCGGGGGTTTATATCTCGAATATCAGATACCCAGGAGTGAGTTACAGGCTGGAATCTAATCGAGGGGTTCGGGGGGGATTATATATAGAATAACAGATACCCGGGAGTGAGTTACAGGCTGGGATCTAATCGAGGTGTTCGGGGGGTTTATATATAGAATAACGGATACCCGGGAGTGAGTTACAGGCTGGAATCTAATCGAGGGGTTCGGGGGGTTTATATATAGAATAACCGATACCCGGGAGTGAGTTACAGGCTGGAATCTAATCGAGGGTTTGGCGGGGGGGTTTATATATAGAATAACGGATACCCGGGAGTGAGTTACAGGCTGGAATCTAATCGAGGGGTTCGGGGTTTATATATAGAATAACGGATAACCGGGAGTGAGTTACAGGCTGGAATCTAATAGAGAGGCTCGGGGTTTATATATAGAATAACCGATACCCGGGAGTAAGTTGCAGGCTGGAATCTAATCGAGGGGTTCGGGGGTTTATATATAGAATAACCGATACCCGGGAGTGAGTTACAGGCTAGAAGCTAATCGAGGCGTTCGGGGGGTTTATATATAGAATAACAGATACCCGGGAGTGAGTTACAGGCTAGAAGCTAATCGAGGGGTTCGGGGGTTTATATATAGAATAACCGATACCCGGGAGTGAGTTACAGGCTGGGATCGAATCGAGGGGTTCGGGGGGGGTTTATATATAGAATAAAAGATACCCGGGAGTGAGTCACAGGCTGGCATCTAATCGAGGGGTTCGGGGGGGGTTTATATATAGAATAACCGATACCCGGGAGTGAGTTACAGGCTGGAATCTAATCGAGGGGTTCAGGCGGTTGATATATAGAATAACGGATAGGCGGGAGTGAGTTACAGGCTGGGATCTAATCGAGAGGTTCGGGGGGTTTATATATAGAATAATTGATACCCCGGAGTGAGTTACAGGCTGGAATCTAATCGAGGGGTTCGGGGGTTTATATATAGAACAACGGATACCCGGGAGTGAGTTACAGGCTGGAATCTAATCGAGGGGTTCGGGGGGTTTATACATAGAACAACGGATACCCGGAAGTGAGTTACAGGCTGGAATCTAATCGGGGGATTTATATATAGAATAACATACCCGTGAGTGAGTTACAGGCTGGGATCTAATCGAGCGGTTCGGGGGGTTTATATATAGAATAACGGATACGCGGGAGTGAGTTACAGGCTGGAATCTAATCGAGGGGTTCGGGGTTTATATATAGAATAACCGATACCCGGGAGTGAGTTACAGCCTGGAATCGAATCCAGGGGTTCGGGGGGTTTTTTATAGAACAACAGATACCCGGGAGTGAGTTACAGGCTGGAATCTAATCGAGGGGTTCGCGGGGGTTTATATATCGAATAACAGATACCCGGGAGTGAGTTACAGGCTGGAATCTAATCGAGGGGTTCGGGGGGTTTATATATCGAATAACCGATACCCGGGAGTGAGTTACAGACTGGAATCTAATCGAGGGGTTCGGGGGTTTATATATAGAATAACAGATAACCGGGAGTGAGTTACAGGCTGGGATCTAATCGAGGGGTTCGGGGGGTTTATATACAATAACAGATACCCGGGAGTGAGTTACAGGCTGGAATCTAATCGAGGGGTTCGGGGGGGTTTATATATAGAATAACAGATACCCGGGAGTGAGTTGCAGGCTGGAATCTAATCGAGGGGTTCGGGGGGTTTATATATAGAATAACGGATACCCGGGAGTGAGTTACAGGCTAGAATCTAATCGAGGTGTTCGGGGGGTTTATATATAGAATAACAGATACCCGGGAGTGAGTTACAGGCTGGAATCTAATCGAGGGGTTCGGGGGGTTTATATATAGAATAACGGATACCCGGGAGTGAGTTACAGGCTGGGATCTAATCGAGGGGTTCAGAGGGTTTATATATCGAATAACGGATACCCGGGAGTGAGTTACAGGCTGGAATCTAATCGAGGTGTTCGGGGGTTTATATATAGAATAACGGATACCCGGGAGTGAGTTACAGGCTGGAATCTAATCGAGGGGTTCGGGGGATTATATATAGAATAACGGATACCCGGGAGTGAGTTACAGGCTGGAATCTAATCGAGGTGTTCGGGGGGGGTTTATATATAGAATAACCGATACCCGGGAGTGAGTCACAGGCTGGAATCTAATCGAGGGGTTCGGGGGGGTTTATATATAGAATAACGGATACCCGGGAGTGAGTTGCAGGCTGCAATCTAATCGAAGGGTTCGGGGGGGTTTATATATAGAATAACCGATACCCGGGAGTGAGTTACAGGCTGGAATCTAATCGAGGGTTTGGGGGGGGGGTTTATATATAGAATAACGGATACCCGGGAGTGAGTTACAGGCTGGAATCTAATCGAGGGGTTCGGGGGTTTATATATAGAATAACCGATACCCGGGAGTGAGTTACAGGCTGGAATCTAATCGAGGGGTTCGGGGGGTTTATATATAGAATAACCGATACCCGGGAGTGAGTTACAGGCTGGAATCTAATCGAGGGGTTCGGGGGGGGGGTTTATATATAGAATAAAAGATACCCGGGAGTGAGTCACAGGCTGGCATCTAATCGAGGGGTTCGGGGGGGGTTTATATATAGAATAACCGATACCCGGGAGTGAGTTACAGGCTGGCATCTAATCGAGGGGTTCGGGGGGGGTTTATATATAGAATAACCGATACCCGGGAGTGAGTTACAGGATGGAATCAAATCGAGGGGTTCGAGGGTTTATTTCTCGAATATCAGATACCCAGGAGTGAGTTACAGGCTGGAATCTAATCGAGGGGTTCGGGGGGGTTTATATATATAATAACCGATACCCGGGAGTGAGTTACAGGCTGGAATCTGATCGAGGGGTTCGGGGGGGTTTCTGTATAGAATAACCGATACCTGGGAGTGAGTTACAGGCTGGAATCTAATCGAGGGGTTCGGTTTTTTTTTATATCGAAAAACGGATACCCGGGAGTGAGTTACAGGCTGGAATCTAATCGAGGGGTTCGGGGGGGTTTATATATAGAATAACAGATACCCGGGAGTGAGTTACAGGCTGGAATCTAATCGCGGGGTTCGGGGGGTTTTATATATAGAATAACGGATACCCGGGAGTGAGTTACAGGCTGGAATCTGATCGAGGGTTTATATATAGAATAACGGATACCCGGGAGTGAGTTACAGGCTGGAATCTAATCGAGGGGTTCGGGGGTTTATATATAGAATAACGGTTACCCGGGAGTGAGTTACAGACTGGAATCTATTCGAGGGGTTCGGGGGTTTATATATAGAATAACGGATACCCGGGAGTGAGTTACAGGCTGGAATCTAATCGAGGGGTTCAGGGGGGTTTATATATAGAATAACGGATACCCGGGAGTGAGTTACAGGCTGGAATCTAATCGAGGGTTTCAGGGGGTTTATATATAGAATAACGGATACCCGGGAGTGAGTTACAGGTTGGAATCTAATCGAGGGGTTCGAGGGGTTTATATATAGAATAACCGCTACCCGGGAGTGAGTTACAGGCTGCAATCCAATCGAGGGGTTCGGGGGGGTTTATATATAGAATAACAGATACCCGGGAGTGAGTTACAGGCTGGGATCTAATCGAGGGATTCGGGGGGTTTATATATAGAATAACCGATACCCGGGAGTGAGTTACAGGCTGGAATCTAATCGAGGGGTTCGGGGGTTTATATATAGAATAACAGATACCCGGGAGTGAGTTACAGGCTGGAACCTAATCGAGGGGTTCGGCGGGGTTTATATATAGAATAACTGATACCCGGCAGTGAGTTACAGACTGGAATCTAATCGAGGGGTTCGGGGGTTTATATATAGAATAACCGATACCTGGGAGTGAGTTACAGGCTGGGATCTAATCGATGGGTTCGGGGGGTTTATATATAGAATAACGGATACCCGGGAGTGAGTTACAGGCTGGAATCTAATCGAGGGGTTTATATATATAATAACCGATACCCGGGAGTGAGTTACAGGCTGGAATCTAATCGAGGGGTTCGAGGGTTTATATCTCGAATATCAGATACCCAGGAGTGAGTTACAGGCTGGAATCTAATCGAGGGGTTCGGTGGGGTTTATATATATAATAACCGATACCCGGGAGTGAGTTACAGGCTGGAATCTAATCGAGGGGTTCGGGGGGTTTATATATAGAATAACCGATACCCGGGAGTGAGTTACAGGCTGGAATCTAATCGAGGGGTTCGGTGGGGGTTTATATATAGAATAAAAGATACCCGGGAGTGAGTCACAGGCTGGCACCTAATCGAGGGGTTCGGGGGGGGTTTATATATAGAATAACCGATACCCGGGAGTGAGTTACAGGCTGGAATCAAATCGAGGGGTTCGAGGGTTTATTTCTCGAATATCAGATACCCAGGAGTGAGTTACAGGCTGGAATCTAATCGGGGGGGTTTATATATAGAATAACCGATACCCGGGAGTGAGTTACAGGCTGGAATCTGATCGAGGGGTTCGGGGGGTTTCTATATAGAATAACCGATACCTGGGAGTGAGTTACAGGCTGGAATCTAATCGAGGGGTTCGGTTTTTTTTTATATCGAATAACGGATACCCGGGAGTGAGTTACAGGCTGGAATCTAATCGAGGGGTTCGGGGGTTTATATATAGAATAACGGTTACCCGGGAGTGAGTTACAGACTGGAATCTAATCGAGGGGTTCGGGGGTTTATATATAGAATAACGGATACCCGGGAGTGAGTTACAGGCTGGAATCTAATCGAGGGGTTCAGGGGGGTTTATATATAGAATAACGGATACCCGGGAGTGAGTTACAGGTTGGGATCTAATCGAGGGGTTCGAGGGGTTTATATATAGAATAACCGCTACCCGGGAGTGAGTTACAGGCTGGAATCTAATCGAGGGGTTCGGGGGGGTTTGTATATAGAATAACAGATACCCGGGAGTGAGTTACAGGCTGGGATCTAATCGAGGGGTTCGGGGGGTTTATATATAGAATAACGGATACCCGGGAGTGAGTTACAGGCTGGAATCTAATCGAGGGATTCGGGGGGTTTATATATAGAATAACCGATACCCGGGAGTGAGTTACAGGCTGGAATCTAATCGAGGGGTTCGGGGGTTTATATATAGAATAACAGATACCCGGGAGTGAGTTACAGGCTGGAACCTAATCGAGGGGTTCGGCGGGGTTTATATATAGAATAACTGATACCCGGGAGTGAGTTACAGGCTGGAATCTAATCGAGGGGTTCGGGGGTTTATATATAGAATAACGGATACCCGGGAGTGAGTTATAGGCTGGAATCGAATCGAGGGGTTCGGGGGTTTATATATAGAATAACCGATACCCGGGAGTGAGTTACAGGCTGGAATCTAATCGAGGGGTTCGGGGGGGGTTATATATAGAATAACAGATACCCTGGAGTGAGTTACAGGCTGGAATCTAATCGAGGGGTTCGGGGGGTTTATATATTGAATAACAGATACCCGGGAGTGAGTTACAGGCTGGAATCTCATCGAGGGGTTCGGGGGGTTTATATATAGAATAACAGATACCCGGGAGTGAGTTACAGGCTGGGATCTAATCGGGGTGTTCGGGGGGGTTTATATATAGAATAACAGATACCCGGGAGTGAGTTACAGGCTGGAATCTAATCGAGGGGTTCGGGGGGTTTATATATAGAATAACGGATACCCGGGAGTGAGTTACAGGCTGGGATCTAATCGAGGGGTTCGGGGGGTTTATATATAGAATAACGGATACCCGGGAGTGAGTTACAGGCTGGAATCTAATCGAGGGGTTCGGGGGGTTTATATATAGAATAACCGATACCCGGGAGTGAGTTACAGGCTGGAATCTAATCGAGGGGTTCGGGGGGTTTATATATAGAATAACGGATACCCGGGAGTGAGTTACAGGCTGGAATCTAATCGAGGGGTTCGGGGGGTTTATATATAGAATAACAGATACCCGGGAGTGAGTTACAGGCTGGGATCTATTCGGGGGGGTTTATATATAGAATAACAGATACCCGGGAGTGAGTTACAGGCTGGAATCCAATCGAGGGGTTCGGGCGGTTTATATATAGAATAACGGATACCCGGGAGTGAGTTACAGGCTGGAATCTAATCGAGGGGTTCGGGGGGTTTATATATAGAATAACAGATACCCGGGAGTGAGTTACAGGCTGGTATCTATTCGGGGGGGTTTATATATAGAATAACAGATACCCGAGAGTGAGTTACAGGCTGGAATCTCGTCGAGGGGTTCGGGGGGTTTATATATAGAATAACAGATACCCGGGAGTGAGTTACAGGCTGGAATCTAATCGAGGGGTTCAGGGGGGTTTATATATAGAATAACAGATACCCGGGAGTGAGTTACAGACTGGAATCTAATTGAGGGGTTCGGGGGGTTTATATATAGAATAACAGATACCCGGGAGTGAGTTACAGGCTGGAATCTAATCGAGGGGTTCGGGGGTTTATATATAGAATAACAGATACCCGGGAGTGAGTTACAGACTGGAATCTAATCGAGGGGTTCGGGGGTTTATATATAGAATAACTGATACCCGGGAGTGAGTTACAGGCTGGAATCTAATCGAGGGGTTCGGGGGGGTTTATATATAGAATAACGGATACCCGGGAGTGAGTTGCAGGCTGCAATCTAATCGAAGGGTTCGGGGGGGTTTATATATAGAATAACCGATACCCGGGAGTGAGTTACAGGCTGGAATCTAATCGAGGGTTTGGGGGGGGGGTTTATATATAGAATAACGGATACCCGGGAGTGAGTTACAGGCTGGAATCTAATCGAGGGGTTCGGGGGTTTATATATAGAATAACCGATACCCGGGAGTGAGTTACAGGCTGGAATCTAATCGAGGGGTTCGGGGGGTTTATATATAGAATAACCGATACCCGGGAGTGAGTTACAGGCTGGAATCTAATCGAGGGGTTCGGGGGGCGGGTTTATATATAGAATAAAAGATACCCGGGAGTGAGTCACAGGCTGGCATCTAATCGAGGGGTTCGGGGGGGGTTTATATATAGAATAACCGATACCCGGGAGTGAGTTACAGGCTGGCATCTAATCGAGGGGTTCGGGGGGGGTTTATATATAGAATAACCGATACCCGGGAGTGAGTTACAGGATGGAATCAAATCGAGGGGTTCGAGGGTTTATTTCTCGAATATCAGATACCCAGGAGTGAGTTACAGGCTGGAATCTAATCGAGGGGTTCGGGGGGGTTTATATATATAATAACCGATACCCGGGAGTGAGTTACAGGCTGGAATCTGATCGAGGGGTTCGGGGGGGTTTCTGTATAGAATAACCGATACCTGGGAGTGAGTTACAGGCTGGAATCTAATCGAGGGGTTCGGTTTTTTTTTATATCGAAAAACGGATACCCGGGAGTGAGTTACAGGCTGGAATCTAATCGAGGGGTTCGGGGGGGTTTATATATAGAATAACAGATACCCGGGAGTGAGTTACAGGCTGGAATCTAATCGCGGGGTTCGGGGGGTTTTATATATAGAATAACGGATACCCGGGAGTGAGTTACAGGCTGGAATCTGATCGAGGGTTTATATATAGAATAACGGATACCCGGGAGTGAGTTACAGGCTGGAATCTAATCGAGGGGTTCGGGGGTTTATATATAGAATAACGGTTACCCGGGAGTGAGTTACAGACTGGAATCTATTCGAGGGGTTCGGGGGTTTATATATAGAATAACGGATACCCGGGAGTGAGTTACAGGCTGGAATCTAATCGAGGGGTTCAGGGGGGTTTATATATAGAATAACGGGTACCCGGGAGTGAGTTACAGGCTGGAATCTAATCGAGGGTTTCAGGGGGTTTATATATAGAATAACGGATACCCGGGAGTGAGTTACAGGTTGGAATCTAATCGAGGGGTTCGAGGGGTTTATATATAGAATAACCGCTACCCGGGAGTGAGTTACAGGCTGCAATCCAATCGAGGGGTTCGGGGGGGTTTATATATAGAATAACAGATACCCGGGAGTGAGTTACAGGCTGGGATCTAATCGAGGGATTCGGGGGGTTTATATATAGAATAACCGATACCCGGGAGTGAGTTACAGGCTGGAATCTAATCGAGGGGTTCGGGGGTTTATATATAGAATAACAGATACCCGGGAGTGAGTTACAGGCTGGAACCTAATCGAGGGGTTCGGCGGGGTTTATATATAGAATAACTGATACCCGGCAGTGAGTTACAGACTGGAATCTAATCGAGGGGTTCGGGGGTTTATATATAGAATAACCGATACCTGGGAGTGAGTTACAGGCTGGGATCTAATCGATGGGTTCGGGGGGTTTATATATAGAATAACGGATACCCGGGAGTGAGTTACAGGCTGGAATCTAATCGAGGGGTTTATATATATAATAACCGATACCCGGGAGTGAGTTACAGGCTGGAATCTAATCGAGGGGTTCGAGGGTTTATATCTCGAATATCAGATACCCAGGAGTGAGTTACAGGCTGGAATCTAATCGAGGGGTTCGGTGGGGTTTATATATATAATAACCGATACCCGGGAGTGAGTTACAGGCTGGAATCTAATCGAGGGGTTCGGGGGGTTTATATATAGAATAACCGATACCCGGGAGTGAGTTACAGGCTGGAATCTAATCGAGGGGTTCGGTGGGGGTTTATATATAGAATAAAAGATACCCGGGAGTGAGTCACAGGCTGGCACCTAATCGAGGGGTTCGGGGGGGGTTTATATATAGAATAACCGATACCCGGGAGTGAGTTACAGGCTGGAATCAAATCGAGGGGTTCGAGGGTTTATTTCTCGAATATCAGATACCCAGGAGTGAGTTACAGGCTGGAATCTAATCGGGGGGGTTTATATATAGAATAACCGATACCCGGGAGTGAGTTACAGGCTGGAATCTGATCGAGGGGTTCGGGGGGTTTCTATATAGAATAACCGATACCTGGGAGTGAGTTACAGGCTGGAATCTAATCGAGGGGTTCGGTTTTTTTTTATATCGAATAACGGATACCCGGGAGTGAGTTACAGGCTGGAATCTAATCGAGGGGTTCGGGGGTTTATATATAGAATAACGGTTACCCGGGAGTGAGTTACAGACTGGAATCTAATCGAGGGGTTCGGGGGTTTATATATAGAATAACGGATACCCGGGAGTGAGTTACAGGCTGGAATCTAATCGAGGGGTTCAGGGGGGTTTATATATAGAATAACGGATACCCGGGAGTGAGTTACAGGTTGGGATCTAATCGAGGGGTTCGAGGGGTTTATATATAGAATAACCGCTACCCGGGAGTGAGTTACAGGCTGGAATCTAATCGAGGGGTTCGGGGGGGTTTGTATATAGAATAACAGATACCCGGGAGTGAGTTACAGGCTGGGATCTAATCGAGGGGTTCGGGGGGTTTATATATAGAATAACGGATACCCGGGAGTGAGTTACAGGCTGGAATCTAATCGAGGGATTCGGGGGGTTTATATATAGAATAACCGATACCCGGGAGTGAGTTACAGGCTGGAATCTAATCGAGGGGTTCGGGGGTTTATATATAGAATAACAGATACCCGGGAGTGAGTTACAGGCTGGAACCTAATCGAGGGGTTCGGCGGGGTTTATATATAGAATAACTGATACCCGGGAGTGAGTTACAGGCTGGAATCTAATCGAGGGGTTCGGGGGTTTATATATAGAATAACGGATACCCGGGAGTGAGTTATAGGCTGGAATCGAATCGAGGGGTTCGGGGGTTTATATATAGAATAACCGATACCCGGGAGTGAGTTACAGGCTGGAATCTAATCGAGGGGTTCGGGGGGGGTTATATATAGAATAACAGATACCCTGGAGTGAGTTACAGGCTGGAATCTAATCGAGGGGTTCGGGGGGTTTATATATAGAATAACAGATACCCGGGAGTGAGTTACAGGCTGGAATCTCATCGAGGGGTTCGGGGGGTTTATATATAGAATAACAGATACCCGGGAGTGAGTTACAGGCTGGGATCTAATCGGGGTGTTCGGGGGGGTTTATATATAGAATAACAGATACCCGGGAGTGAGTTACAGGCTGGAATCTAATCGAGGGGTTCGGGGGGTTTATATATAGAATAACGGATACCCGGGAGTGAGTTACAGGCTGGGATCTAATCGAGGGGTTCGGGGGGTTTATATATAGAATAACGGATACCCGGGAGTGAGTTACAGGCTGGAATCTAATCGAGGGGTTCGGGGGGTTTATATATAGAATAACCGATACCCGGGAGTGAGTTACAGGCTGGAATCTATTCGGGGGGGTTTATATATAGAATAACAGATACCCGGGAGTGAGTTACAGGCTGGAATCCAATCGAGGGGTTCGGGCGGTTTATATATAGAATAACGGATACCCGGGAGTGAGTTACAGGCTGGAATCTAATCGAGGGGTTCGGGGGGTTTATATATAGAATAACAGATACCCGGGAGTGAGTTACAGGCTGGTATCTATTCGGGGGGGTTTATATATAGAATAACAGATACCCGAGAGTGAGTTACAGGCTGGAATCTCGTCGAGGGGTTCGGGGGGTTTATATATAGAATAACAGATACCCGGGAGTGAGTTACAGGCTGGAATCTAATCGAGGGGTTCAGGGGGGTTTATATATAGAATAACAGATACCCGGGAGTGAGTTACAGACTGGAATCTAATTGAGGGGTTCGGGGGGTTTATATATAGAATAACAGATACCCGGGAGTGAGTTACAGGCTGGAATCTAATCGAGGGGTTCGGGGGTTTATATATAGAATAACAGATACCCGGGAGTGAGTTACAGACTGGAATCTAATCGAGGGGTTCGGGGGTTTATATATAGAATAACTGATACCCGGGAGTGAGTTACAGGCTGGAATCTAATCGAGGGGTTCGGGGGGTTTATATACAATAACAGATACCCGGGAGTGAGTTACAGGCTGGAATCTAATCGAGGGGTTCGGGGGGGTTTATATATAGAATAACAGATACCCGGGAGTGAGTTGCAGGCTGGAATCTAATCGAGGGGTTCGGGGGGTTTATATATAGAATAACGGATACCCGGGAGTGAGTTACAGGCTAGAATCTAATCGAGGTGTTCGGGGGGTTTATATATAGAATAACAGATACCCGGGAGTGAGTTACTGGCTGGGATCTAATCGAGGGGTTCAGGGGGTTTATATATCGAATAACGGATACCCGGGAGTGAGTTACAGGCTGGAATCTAATCGAGGTGTTCGGGGGTTTATATATAGAATAACGGATACCCGGGAGTGAGTTACAGGCTGGAATCTAATCGAGGGGTTCGGGGGTTTATATATAGAATAACGGATACCCGGGAGTGAGTTACAGGCTGGAATCTAATCGAGGTGTTCGGGGGGGGTTTATATATAGAATAACCGATACCCGGGAGTGAGTCACAGGCTGGAATCTAATCGAGGGGTTCGGGGGGGTTTATATATAGAATAACGGATACCCGGGAGTGAGTTGCAGGCTGCAATCTAATCGAAGGGTTCGGGGGGGTTTATATATAGAATAACCGATACCCGGGAGTGAGTTACAGGCTGGAATCTAATCGAGGGTTTGGGGGGGGGGTTTATATATAGAATAACGGATACCCGGGAGTGAGTTACAGGCTGGAATCTAATCGAGGGGTTCGGGGGTTTATATATAGAATAACCGATACCCGGGAGTGAGTTACAGGCTGGAATCTAATCGAGGGGTTCGGGGGGTTTATATATAGAATAACCGATACCCGGGAGTGAGTTACAGGCTGGAATCTAATTGAGGGGTTCGGGGGGGGGTTTATATATAGAATAAAAGATACCCGGGAGTGAGTCACAGGCTGGCATCTAATCGAGGGGTTCGGGGGGGGTTTATATATAGAATAACCGATACCCGGGAGTGAGTTACAGGCTGGCATCTAATCGAGGGGTTCGGGGGGGGTTTATATATAGAATAACCGATACCCGGGAGTGAGTTACAGGCTGGAATCAAATCGAGGGGTTCGAGGGTTTATTTCTCGAATATCAGATACCCAGGAGTGAGTTACAGGCTGGAATCTAATCGAGGGGTTCGGGGGGGTTTATATATATAATAACCGATACCCGGGAGTGAGTTACAGGCTGGAATCTGATCGAGGGGTTCGGGGGGGTTTCTATATAGAATAACCGATACCTGGGAGTGAGTTACAGGCTGGAATCTAATCGAGGGGTTCGGTTTTTTTTTATATCGAAAAACGGATACCCGGGAGTGAGTTACAGGCTGGAATCTAATCGAGGGGTTCGGGGGGGTTTATATATAGAATAACAGATACCCGGGAGTGAGTTACAGGCTGGAATCTAATCGCGGGGTTCGGGGGGTTTTATATATAGAATAACGGATACCCGGGAGTGAGTTACAGGCTGGAATCTGATCGAGGGTTTATATATAGAATAACGGATACCCGGGAGTGAGTTACAGGCTGGAATCTAATCGAGGGGTTCAGGGGTTTATATATAGAATAACGGTTACCCGGGAGTGAGTTACAGACTGGAATCTATTCGAGGGGTTCGGGGGTTTATATATAGAATAACGGATACCCGGGAGTGAGTTACAGGCTGGAATCTAATCGAGGGGTTCAGGGGGGTTTATATATAGAATAACGGATACCCGGGAGTGAGTTACAGGCTGGAATCTAATCGAGGGTTTCAGGGGGTTTATATATAGAATAACGGATACCCGGGAGTGAGTTACAGGTTGGAATCTAATCGAGGGGTTCGAGGGGTTTATATATAGAATAACCGCTACCCGGGAGTGAGTTACAGGCTGCAATCCAATCGAGGGGTTCGGGGGGTTTATATATAGAATAACAGATACCCGGGAGTGAGTTACAGGCTGGGATCTAATCGAGGGATTCGGGGGGTTTATATATAGAATAACCGATACCCGGGAGTGAGTTACAGGCTGGAATCTAATCGAGGGGTTCGGGGGTTTATATATAGAATAACAGATACCCGGGAGTGAGTTACAGGCTGGAACCTAATCGAGGGGTTCGGCGGGGTTTATATATAGAATAACTGATACCCGGCAGTGAGTTACAGACTGGAATCTAATCGAGGGGTTCGGGGGTTTATATATAGAATAACCGATACCTGGGAGTGAGTTACAGGCTGGGATCTAATCGATGGGTTCGGGGGGTTTATATATAGAATAACGGATACCCGGGAGTGAGTTACAGGCTGGAATCTAATCGAGGTGTTCGAGGGGTTTATATATATAATAACCGATACCCGGGAGTGAGTTACAGGCTGGAATCTAATCGAGGGGTTCGAGGGTTTATATCTCGAATATCAGATACCCAGGAGTGAGTTACAGGCTGGAATCTAATCGAGGGGTTCGGTGGGGTTTATATATATAATAACCGATACCCGGGAGTGAGTTACAGGCTGGAATCTAATCGAGGGGTTCGGGGGGTTTATATATAGAATAACCGATACCCGGGAGTGAGTTACAGGCTGGAATCTAATCGAGGGGTTCGGTGGGGGTTTATATATAGAATAGAAGATACCCGGGAGTGAGTCACAGGCTGGCACCTAATCGAGGGGTTCGGGGGGGGTTTATATATAGAATAACCGATACCCGGGAGTGAGTTACAGGCTGGAATCAAATCGAGGGGTTCGAGGGTTTATTTCTCGAATATCAGATACCCAGGAGTGAGTTACAGGCTGGAATCTAATCGGGGGGGTTTATATATAGAATAACCGATACCCGGGAGTGAGTTACAGGCTGGAATCTGATCGAGGGGTTCGGGGGGTTTCTATATAGAATAACCGATACCTGGGAGTGAGTTACAGGCTGGAATCTAATCGAGGGGTTCGGTTTTTTTTTATATCGAATAACGGATACCCGGGAGTGAGTTACAGGCTGGAATCTAATCGAGGGGTTCGGGTGTTTATATATAGAATAACGGTTACCCGGGAGTGAGTTACAGACTGGAATCTAATCGAGGGGTTCGGGGGTTTATATATAGAATAACGGATACCCGGGAGTGAGTTACAGGCTGGAATCTAATCGAGGGGTTCAGGGGGGTTTATATATAGAATAACGGATACCCGGGAGTGAGTTACAGGCTGGAATCTAATCGAGGGGTTCGAGGGGTTTATATATAGAATATCAGATACCCGGGAGTGAGTTACAGGCTGGAATCTAATCGAGGGGTTCGGGGGGTTTATATATAGAATAACGGATACCCGGGAGTGAGTTACAGGTTGGGATCTAATCGAGGGGTTCGAGGGGTTTATATATAGAATAACCGCTACCCGGGAGTGAGTTACAGGCTGGAGTCCAATCGAGGGGTTCGGGGGGGTTTATATATAGAATAACAGATACCCGGGAGTGAGTTACAGGCTGGGATCTAATCGAGGGGTTCGGGGGGTTTATATATAGAATAACGGATACCCGGGAGTGAGTTACAGGCTGGAATCTAATCGAGGGATTCGGGGGGTTTATATATAGAATAACCGATACCCGGGAGTGAGTTACAGGCTGGAATCTAATCGAGGGGTTCGGGGGTTTATATATAGAATAACAGATACCCGGGAGTGAGTTACAGGCTGGAACCTAATCGAGGGGTTCGGCGGGGTTTATATATAGAATAACTGATACCCGGCAGTGAGTTACAGACTGGAATCTAATCGAGGGGTTCGGGGGTTTATATATAGAATAACCGATACCTGGGAGTGAGTTACAGGCTGGGATCTAATCGATGGGTTCGGGGGGTTTATATATAGAATAACGGATACCCGGGAGTGAGTTACAGGCTGGAATCTAATCGAGGTGTTCGAGGGGTTTATATATATATATAATAACCGATACCCGGGAGTGAGTTACAGGCTGGAATCTAATCGAGGGGTTCGAGGGTTTATATCTCGAATATCAGATACCCAGGAGTGAGTTACAGGCTGGAATCTAATCGAGGGGTTCGGTGGGGTTTATATATATAATAACCGATACCCGGGAGTGAGTTACAGGCTGGAATCTAATCGAGGGGTTCGGGGGTTTATATATAGAATAACGGATACCCGGGAGTGAGTTATAGGCTGGAATCGAATCGAGGGGTTCGGGGGTTTATATATAGAATAACCGATACCCGGGAGTGAGTTACAGGCTGGAATCTAATCGAGGGGTTCGGGGGGGGTTATATATAGAATAACAGATACCCTGGAGTGAGTTACAGGCTGGAATCTAATCGAGGGGTTCGGGGGGTTTATATATAGAATAACAGATACCCGGGAGTGAGTTACAGGTTGGGATCTAATCGAGGGGTTCGAGGGGTTTATATATAGAATAACCGCTACCCGGGAGTGAGTTACAGGCTGGAATCCAATCGAGGGGTTCGGGGGGGTTTATATATAGAATAACAGATACCCGGGAGTGAGTTACAGGCTGGGATCTAATCGAGGGGTTCGGGGGGTTTATATATAGAATAACGGATACCCGGGAGTGAGTTACAGGCTGGAATCTAATCGAGGGATTCGGGGGGTTTATATATAGAATAACCGATACCCGGGAGTGAGTTACAGGCTGGAATCTAATCGAGGGGTTCGGGGGTTTATATATAGAATAACAGATACCCGGGAGTGAGTTACAGGCTGGAACCTAATCGAGGGGTTCGGCGGGGTTTATATATAGAATAACTGATACCCGGCAGTGAGTTACAGACTGGAATCTAATCGAGGGGTTCGGGGGTTTATATATAGAATAACCGATACCTGGGAGTGAGTTACAGGCTGGGATCTAATCGATGGGTTCGGGGGGTTTATATATAGAATAACGGATACCCGGGAGTGAGTTACAGGCTGGAATCTAATCGAGGTGTTCGAGGGGTTTATATATATATAATAACCGATACCCGGGAGTGAGTTACAGGCTGGAATCTAATCGAGGGGTTCGAGGGTTTATATCTCGAATATCAGATACCCAGGAGTGAGTTACAGGCTGGAATCTAATCGAGGGGTTCGGTGGGGTTTATATATATAATAACCGATACCCGGGAGTGAGTTACAGGCTGGAATCTAATCGAGGGGTTCGGGGGTTTATATATAGAATAACGGATACCCGGGAGTGAGTTATAGGCTGGAATCGAATCGAGGGGTTCGGGGGTTTATATATAGAATAACCGATACCCGGGAGTGAGTTACAGGCTGGAATCTAATCGAGGGGTTCGGGGGGGGGTTATATATAGAATAACAGATACCCTGGAGTGAGTTACAGGCTGGAATCTAATCGAGGGGTTCGGGGGGTTTATATATAGAATAACAGATACCCGGGAGTGAGTTACAGGCTGGAATCTCATCGAGGGGTTCGGGGGGTTTATATATAGAATAACAGATACCCGGGAGTGAGTTACAGGCTGGGATCTAATCGGGGTGTTCGGGGGGGTTTATATATAGAATAACAGATACCCGGGAGTGAGTTACAGGCTGGAATCTAATCGAGGGGTTCGGGGGGTTTATATATAGAATAACGGATACCCGGGAGTGAGTTACAGGCTGGAATCTAATCGAGGGGTTCGGGGGGTTTATATATAGAATAACCGATACCCGGGAGTGAGTTACAGGCTGGAATCTAATCGAGGGGTTCGGGGGGTTTATATATAGAATAACGGATACCCGGGAGTGAGTTACAGGCTGGAATCTAATCGAGGGGTTCGGGGGGTTTATATATAGAATAACAGATACCCGGGAGTGAGTTACAGGCTGGGATCTATTCGGGGGGGTTTATATATAGAATAACAGATACCCGGGAGTGAGTTACAGGCTGGAATCCAATCGAGGGGTTCGGGGGGTTTATATATAGAATAACGGATACCCGGGAGTGAGTTACAGGCTGGAATCTAATCGAGGGGTTCGGGGGGTTTATATATAGAATAACAGATACCCGGGAGTGAGTTACAGGCTGGAATCTAATCGAGGGTTTCAGGGGGTTTATATATAGAATAACGGATACCCGGGAGTGAGTTACAGGTTGGAATCTAATCGAGGGGTTCGAGGGGTTTATATATAGAATAACCGCTACCCGGGAGTGAGTTACAGGCTGCAATCCAATCGAGGGGTTCGGGGGGTTTATATATAGAATAACAGATACCCGGGAGTGAGTTACAGGCTGGGATCTAATCGAGGGATTCGGGGGGTTTATATATAGAATAACCGATACCCGGGAGTGAGTTACAGGCTGGAATCTAATCGAGGGGTTCGGGGGTTTATATATAGAATAACAGATACCCGGGAGTGAGTTACAGGCTGGAACCTAATCGAGGGGTTCGGCGGGGTTTATATATAGAATAACTGATACCCGGCAGTGAGTTACAGACTGGAATCTAATCGAGGGGTTCGGGGGTTTATATATAGAATAACCGATACCTGGGAGTGAGTTACAGGCTGGGATCTAATCGATGGGTTCGGGGGGTTTATATATAGAATAACGGATACCCGGGAGTGAGTTACAGGCTGGAATCTAATCGAGGTGTTCGAGGGGTTTATATATATAATAACCGATACCCGGGAGTGAGTTACAGGCTGGAATCTAATCGAGGGGTTCGAGGGTTTATATCTCGAATATCAGATACCCAGGAGTGAGTTACAGGCTGGAATCTAATCGAGGGGTTCGGTGGGGTTTATATATATAATAACCGATACCCGGGAGTGAGTTACAGGCTGGAATCTAATCGAGGGGTTCGGGGGGTTTATATATAGAATAACCGATACCCGGGAGTGAGTTACAGGCTGGAATCTAATCGAGGGGTTCGGTGGGGGTTTATATATAGAATAGAAGATACCCGGGAGTGAGTCACAGGCTGGCACCTAATCGAGGGGTTCGGGGGGGGTTTATATATAGAATAACCGATACCCGGGAGTGAGTTACAGGCTGGAATCAAATCGAGGGGTTCGAGGGTTTATTTCTCGAATATCAGATACCCAGGAGTGAGTTACAGGCTGGAATCTAATCGGGGGGGTTTATATATAGAATAACCGATACCCGGGAGTGAGTTACAGGCTGGAATCTGATCGAGGGGTTCGGGGGGTTTCTATATAGAATAACCGATACCTGGGAGTGAGTTACAGGCTGGAATCTAATCGAGGGGTTCGGTTTTTTTTTATATCGAATAACGGATACCCGGGAGTGAGTTACAGGCTGGAATCTAATCGAGGGGTTCGGGTGTTTATATATAGAATAACGGTTACCCGGGAGTGAGTTACAGACTGGAATCTAATCGAGGGGTTCGGGGGTTTATATATAGAATAACGGATACCCGGGAGTGAGTTACAGGCTGGAATCTAATCGAGGGGTTCAGGGGGGTTTATATATAGAATAACGGATACCCGGGAGTGAGTTACAGGCTGGAATCTAATCGAGGGGTTCGAGGGGTTTATATATAGAATATCAGATACCCGGGAGTGAGTTACAGGCTGGAATCTAATCGAGGGGTTCGGGGGGTTTATATATAGAATAACGGATACCCGGGAGTGAGTTACAGGTTGGGATCTAATCGAGGGGTTCGAGGGGTTTATATATAGAATAACCGCTACCCGGGAGTGAGTTACAGGCTGGAATCCAATCGAGGGGTTCGGGGGGGTTTATATATAGAATAACAGATACCCGGGAGTGAGTTACAGGCTGGGATCTAATCGAGGGGTTCGGGGGGTTTATATATAGAATAACGGATACCCGGGAGTGAGTTACAGGCTGGAATCTAATCGAGGGATTCGGGGGGTTTATATATAGAATAACCGATACCCGGGAGTGAGTTACAGGCTGGAATCTAATCGAGGGGTTCGGGGGTTTATATATAGAATAACAGATACCCGGGAGTGAGTTACAGGCTGGAACCTAATCGAGGGGTTCGGCGGGGTTTATATATAGAATAACTGATACCCGGCAGTGAGTTACAGACTGGAATCTAATCGAGGGGTTCGGGGGTTTATATATAGAATAACCGATACCTGGGAGTGAGTTACAGGCTGGGATCTAATCGATGGGTTCGGGGGGTTTATATATAGAATAACGGATACCCGGGAGTGAGTTACAGGCTGGAATCTAATCGAGGTGTTCGAGGGGTTTATATATATATATAATAACCGATACCCGGGAGTGAGTTACAGGCTGGAATCTAATCGAGGGGTTCGAGGGTTTATATCTCGAATATCAGATACCCAGGAGTGAGTTACAGGCTGGAATCTAATCGAGGGGTTCGGTGGGGTTTATATATATAATAACCGATACCCGGGAGTGAGTTACAGGCTGGAATCTAATCGAGGGGTTCGGGGGTTTATATATAGAATAACGGATACCCGGGAGTGAGTTATAGGCTGGAATCGAATCGAGGGGTTCGGGGGTTTATATATAGAATAACCGATACCCGGGAGTGAGTTACAGGCTGGAATCTAATCGAGGGGTTCGGGGGGGGTTATATATAGAATAACAGATACCCTGGAGTGAGTTACAGGCTGGAATCTAATCGAGGGGTTCGGGGGGTTTATATATAGAATAACAGATACCCGGGAGTGAGTTACAGGTTGGGATCTAATCGAGGGGTTCGAGGGGTTTATATATAGAATAACCGCTACCCGGGAGTGAGTTACAGGCTGGAATCCAATCGAGGGGTTCGGGGGGGTTTATATATAGAATAACAGATACCCGGGAGTGAGTTACAGGCTGGGATCTAATCGAGGGGTTCGGGGGGTTTATATATAGAATAACGGATACCCGGGAGTGAGTTACAGGCTGGAATCTAATCGAGGGATTCGGGGGGTTTATATATAGAATAACCGATACCCGGGAGTGAGTTACAGGCTGGAATCTAATCGAGGGGTTCGGGGGTTTATATATAGAATAACAGATACCCGGGAGTGAGTTACAGGCTGGAACCTAATCGAGGGGTTCGGCGGGGTTTATATATAGAATAACTGATACCCGGCAGTGAGTTACAGACTGGAATCTAATCGAGGGGTTCGGGGGTTTATATATAGAATAACCGATACCTGGGAGTGAGTTACAGGCTGGGATCTAATCGATGGGTTCGGGGGGTTTATATATAGAATAACGGATACCCGGGAGTGAGTTACAGGCTGGAATCTAATCGAGGTGTTCGAGGGGTTTATATATATATAATAACCGATACCCGGGAGTGAGTTACAGGCTGGAATCTAATCGAGGGGTTCGAGGGTTTATATCTCGAATATCAGATACCCAGGAGTGAGTTACAGGCTGGAATCTAATCGAGGGGTTCGGTGGGGTTTATATATATAATAACCGATACCCGGGAGTGAGTTACAGGCTGGAATCTAATCGAGGGGTTCGGGGGTTTATATATAGAATAACGGATACCCGGGAGTGAGTTATAGGCTGGAATCGAATCGAGGGGTTCGGGGGTTTATATATAGAATAACCGATACCCGGGAGTGAGTTACAGGCTGGAATCTAATCGAGGGGTTCGGGGGGGGGTTATATATAGAATAACAGATACCCTGGAGTGAGTTACAGGCTGGAATCTAATCGAGGGGTTCGGGGGGTTTATATATAGAATAACAGATACCCGGGAGTGAGTTACAGGCTGGAATCTCATCGAGGGGTTCGGGGGGTTTATATATAGAATAACAGATACCCGGGAGTGAGTTACAGGCTGGGATCTAATCGGGGTGTTCGGGGGGGTTTATATATAGAATAACAGATACCCGGGAGTGAGTTACAGGCTGGAATCTAATCGAGGGGTTCGGGGGGTTTATATATAGAATAACGGATACCCGGGAGTGAGTTACAGGCTGGAATCTAATCGAGGGGTTCGGGGGGTTTATATATAGAATAACCGATACCCGGGAGTGAGTTACAGGCTGGAATCTAATCGAGGGGTTCGGGGGGTTTATATATAGAATAACGGATACCCGGGAGTGAGTTACAGGCTGGAATCTAATCGAGGGGTTCGGGGGGTTTATATATAGAATAACAGATACCCGGGAGTGAGTTACAGGCTGGGATCTATTCGGGGGGGTTTATATATAGAATAACAGATACCCGGGAGTGAGTTACAGGCTGGAATCCAATCGAGGGGTTCGGGGGGTTTATATATAGAATAACGGATACCCGGGAGTGAGTTACAGGCTGGAATCTAATCGAGGGGTTCGGGGGGTTTATATATAGAATAACAGATACCCGGGAGTGAGTTACAGGCTGGTATCTATTCGGGGGGGTTTATATATAGAATAACCGATACCCGAGAGTGAGTTACAGGCTGGAATCTCGTCGAGGGGTTCGGGGGGTTTATATATAGAATAACAGATACCCGGGAGTGAGTTACAGGCTGGAATCTAATCGAGGGGTTCGGGGGGTTTATATATAGAATAACAGATACCCGGGAGTGAGTTACAGACTGGAATCTAATTGAGGGGTTCGGGGGGTTTATATATAGAATAACAGATACCCGGGAGTGAGTTACAGGCTGGAATCTAATCGAGGGGTTCGGGGGTTTATATATAGAATAACAGATACCCGGGAGTGAGTTACAGACTGGAATCTAATCGAGGGGTTCGGGGGTTTATATATAGAATAACTGATACCCGGGAGTGAGTTACAGGCTGGAATCTAATCGAGGGGTTCGGGGGGGTTTATATATAGAATAACAGATACCCGGGAGTGAGTTACAGGCTGGTATCTAATCGAGGGTTTCAGGGGGTTTATATATAGAATAACAGATACCCGGGAGTGAGTTACAGGCTGGAATCTAATCGAGGGGTTCGGGGGGTTTATATATAGAATAACGGATACCCGGGAGTGAGTTACAGGCTGGAATCTAATCGAGGGGTTCGGGGGGTTTATATATAGAATAACAGATACCCGGGAGTGAGTTACAGGCTGGTATCTATTCGGGGGGGTTTATATATAGAATAACAGATACCCGAGAGTGAGTTACAGGCTGGAATCTCGTCGAGGGGTTCGGGGGGTTTATATATAGAATAACAGATACCCGGGAGTGAGTTACAGGCTGGAATCTAATCGAGGGGTTCGGGGGGTTTATATATAGAATAACAGATACCCGGGAGTGAGTTACAGGCTGGAATCTAATCGAGGGGTTCGGGGGGTTTATATTTCGAATAACCGATACCCGGGAGTGAGTTACAGACTGGAATCTAATCGAGGGTTTCAGGGGGTTTATATATAGAATAACAGATACCCGGGAGTGAGTTACAGGCTGGAATCTAATCGAGGGGTTCGGGGGGTTTATATATAGAATAACCGATACCCGGGAGTGAGTTACAGGCTGGAATCTAATTGAGGGGTTCGGGGTGTTTATATATAGAATAACAGATACCCGGGAGTGAGTTACAGGCTGGAATCTAATCGAGGGGTTCAGGGGTTTATATATAGAATAACCGATACCTGGGAGTGAGTTACAGGCTGGGATCTAATCGAGGGGTTCGGGGGTTTATATATAGAATAACCGATACCTGGGAGTGAGTTACAGGCTGGGATCTAATCGAGGGGTTCGGGGGGTTTATATATAGAATAACGGATACCCGGGAGTGAGTTACAGGCTGGAATCTAATCGAGGGGTTCGGGGGGTTTATATATAGAATAACAGATACCCGGGAGTGAGTTACAGGCTGGAATCTAATTGAGGGGTTCGGGGGTTTATATATAGAATAACCGATACCTGGGAGTGAGTTACAGGCTGGGATCTAATTGAGGGGTTCGGGGGGTTTATATTTTGAATAACGGATACCCGGGAGTGAGTTACAGGCTGGAATCTAATCGAGGGGTTCGGGGGGGTTTATATATAGAATAACAGATACCCGGGAGTGAGTTACAGGCTGGAATCTAATCGAGGGGTTCGGGGGTTTATATATAGAATAACCGATACCTGGGAGTGAGTTACAGGCTGGGATCTAATCGAGGGGTTCGGGGGTTTATATATAGAATAACCGATACCTGGGAGTGAGTTACAGGCTGGGATCTAATCGAGGGGTTCGGGGGGTTTATATATAGAATAACGGATACCCGGGAGTGAGTTACAGGCTGGAATCTAATCGAGGGGTTCGGGGGGTTTATATATAGAATAACAGATACCCGGGAGTGAGTTACAGGCTGGAATCTAATTGAGGGGTTCGGGGGTTTATATATAGAATAACCGATACCTGGGAGTGAGTTACAGGCTGGGATCTAATTGAGGGGTTCGGGGGGTTTATATTTTGAATAACGGATACCCGGGAGTGAGTTACAGGCTGGAATCTAATCGAGGGGTTCGGGGGGGTTTATATATAGAATAACAGATACCCGGGAGTGAGTTGCAGGCTGGAATCTAATCGAGGGGTTCGGGGGTTTATATATCGAATAACCGATACCCGGGAGTGAGTTACAGGCTGGAATCTAATCAAGGGGTTCGAGGGGTTTATATATAGAATAACAGATACCCGGGAGTGAGTTACAGGCTGGAATCTAATCAAGGGGTTCGAGGGGTTTATATATAGAATAACTGATACCCGGGAGTGAGTTACAGGCTGGAATCTAATCGAGGGGTTCGGGGGGGTTTATATATAGAATAACAGATACCCGGGAGTGAGTTACAGACTGGAATCTAATCGAGGGGTTCGTGGGGAGTTTAGAAGATAGAATTTGGTGTCGGAGAGTCGCCACTCCCCTAGTGCCCGCTTCCTGACATCGTGGGGAAGCGAGGTGGGAACTGGGTGGGAATGGAGTTGCATCAAATTATGCTCTCGCTTCATCTGAGCAATGCCAGGGGGGCGTCGAGGTGTATCCTCACCATCTGAGCAATGCCAGCGGGGGTCGAGGTGTATCCTCACCATCTGAGCAATGCCAGGGGGGGTCGAGGTGTATTCTCACCATCTGAGCAATGCCAGGGGGGGTCGAGGTGTATCCTTGGCCTCCGTAGGGTTCAGTGCTGGGACCCCAGCTATTTACAATATACATTAATGATTTAAACGAAGGAATTGAATGTGATATCTCCAAGTTTGCAGATGACACTAAGCTGGGTGGCGGTGTGAGCTGTGAGGAGGATGCTAAGAGGCTGCAGGGTTACTTGGACAGGTTAGGTGAGTGGCCAAATGCATGGTAGATGCAGTATAATGTAGATAAATGTGAGGTTATCCACATTGGGGGCAAAAACATGAAGACAGAATATTATCTGAATGGTGACAGATTAGGAAAAGGGGAGGTGCAACGAGACCTGGGTGTCATGATACATCAGTCATTGAAGGTTGGCCATGCAGGTACAGCAGGCGGTGAAGAAGGCAAATGGTATGTTGGCCTTCATAGCGAGAGGATTTGAGTACAGGAGCAGGGAGGTCTTACTGCAGTTGTACAGGGCCTTGGTGAGCCCTTACCTGGAATATTGTGTACAGTTTTGGTCTCCTAATCTGAGGAAGGACATTCTTGCTATTGAGGGAGTGCAGCGAAGGTTGACCAGACTGATTCCCGGGATGGTTGGAATGACATATGAGGAGAGACTGGATCAACTGGGCCTTTATACACTGGAGTTTAGAAGGATGAGAGGGGATCTCATAGAAACATATAAAATTCTGACGGGACTGGACAGGTTAGATGCAGGAAGAATGTTCCCGATGTTGGGGAAGTCCAGAATTAGGGGATACAATCTAAGGATAAGGGGTAAGCCATTTAGGACCGAGATGAGGAGAAACTTCTTCACTCAGAGAATTGTGAACCTGTGGAATTCTCTACCACAGAAAGTTGTTGAGGCCCAGTTCGTTAGATATATTCAAAAGGGAGTTAGATGTGGCCCTTGTGGCTAAAGTGATCCAGGGGTATGGAGAGAAAGCAGGAATGGGGTACTGAGGGAATGATCAGCCATGATCATATTGAATGGTGGTGCAGGCTCGAAGGGCCGAATGGCCGACTCCTGCACCTATTTTCTATGTTTCTCACCATCTGAGCAATGCCAGGAGAGGTCCGTTAGTAATCGCCAACCAACTTCTAACCCGCCTTTATTTTTCCCTCCCTCCAAGGCTGCATGAGTTTGCCACTGTGATCCGAAACGCTGTCATGGTGACCATGAATGAACACAGAGTAAGTGGCACTTGTAATTCTCTGCCTCATAAGGCCCTCTGCTCGC
Organism: Pristiophorus japonicus; assembly: GCF_044704955.1. Taxonomy (NCBI): domain Eukaryota; kingdom Metazoa; phylum Chordata; class Chondrichthyes; family Pristiophoridae; genus Pristiophorus; species Pristiophorus japonicus. The sequence goes on from NC_092008.1 coordinate 9,942,157, forward strand.
TCTCCCTCTCTCCATACAGATGGAATGGTGAGGGAGGGGCGGGCACCAGTGATTGGTTACCCATCGCCATAGCGTCCATACCACGGTCAGGCCTATTGGGGTATCTTGTACCTCCAGGATTTGTACTATCCATAACCTGAGAATATAGTGCCTGATTTCCCCCTCGTATCTCTCCCCCGCTTCCCTCCCCTCATCCCTCTCTTTCCCCCACCCCCCACCCCCATACCTGCCCTGGGAGTGTTTGCTGGGACAGTGTAGAGGGAGCTTTACTCTGGATCTAACCCCGTGGTGTACCTGCCCTGGGAGTGTTTGACGGGACAGTGTAGAGGGAGCTTTACTCTGTATCTAACTCCATGCTGTACCTGCCCTGGGAGTGTTTGATGGGACAGTGTAGAGGGAGCTTTACTCTGTATCTAACCCCATGCTGTACCTGCCCTGGGAGTGTTTAATGGGGACAGTGTAGAGCGAGCTTTACTCTGTATCTAACACCCTGTACCTGCCCTGGGAGTGTTTAATGGGGACAGTGTAGAGGGAGCTTTACTCTGTATCTAACCCCGTGCTGTACCTGCCCTGGGAGTGTTGGATGGGGCAGTGTAGAGGGAGCTTTACTCTGTATCTAACCCCGTGCTGTACCTGCCCTGGGAGTGTTTGATGGGACAGTGTAGAGGGAGCTTTACTCTGTATCTAACCCCCTGTACCTGCCCTGGGAGTGTTTGATGGGACAGTGTAGAGGGAGCTTTACTCTGTATCTAACCCCGTGCTGTACCTGCCCTGGGAGTGTTTGATGGGACAGTGTAGAGGGAGCTTTACTCTGTATCTAACCCCGTGCTGTACCTGTATTCTCTCTCTCTGTCTGATGTAGCTGCACACCCCAGATATTGGTGGCATGGGGACCACGGTGGACGTGGTTCAGGCCATAACCCGCCTGATCCTGAATAGAGGGATCGGACCATCGGTGATGTAAAACCAGGAGCGGAGTGGGAGAGGGGTAAGTGGAGCGCTATAGGAGGGGTAATACTGCGGGGGGGGGGGGGTATGAGGGGATAATACTGGGGGGGGTATGAGGGGTAATACTGGGGGGGGATTATGAGGGGTAATACTGGGGGGGGTATGAGGGGTAATACTGGGGGGGGGTATGAGGGGTAATACTGGGGGGGGGGTATGAGGGTAATACTGGGGGGGGTATGAGGGGTAATACTGGGGGGGTATGAGGGGTAATACTGGGGGGGGTATGAGGGGTAATACTGGGGGGGGTATGAGGGGTAATACTGGGGGGGTATGAGGGTAATACTGGGGGGGGTATGAGGGGTAATACTGGGGGTGGGGTATGAGGGGTAATACTGGGGGTGGGGTATGAGGGGTAATACTGGGGGGGTATGAGGGTAATACTGGGGTGGGTATGAGGGTAATACTGGGGGGGGGTATGAGGGGTAATACTGGGGGTGGGGTATGAGGGGTAATACTGGGGGAGGTACGAGGGGTAATACTGGGGGGGGTATGAGGGTAATACTGGGGGGGGTATGAGGGTAATACTGGAGGGGGTATGAGGGTAATACAGGGGGGGGTATGAGGGTAATACTGGGGGGGGTATGAGGGTAATACTGGGGGGGGTATGAGGGTAATACTGGGGGGGGTATGAGGGTAATACTGGGGGGGGTACGAGGGGTAATACTGGGGGGGGGTACGAGGGGTAATACTGGGGGGGGTATGAGGGTAATACTGGGGGGGGTATGAGGGTAATACTGGGGGGGTATGAGGGGTAATACTGGGGGGGGGTACGAGGGGTAATACTGGGGGGGTATGAGGGTAATACTGGGGGGGTATGAGGGTAATACTGGGGGGGTATGAGGGTAATACTGGCTGAGGGGTAATACTGGGGGGGGTATGAGGGGTAATACGGGGGGGGGTATGAGGTTAATACTGGGGGGGGGTATGAGGGGTAATACTGGGGATGTGTGAGGGGTATTACTGGGGGAGGTGTGAGGGGTATTACTGGGGGAGGGGTGTGGGGTAATGCTGCGGGGGGTATGAGGGTAATACTGGGGGGGGTATGAGGGTAATACTGGGGGGGGTATGAGGGGTAATACGGGGAGTGGTATGAGGGGTAATACGGGGGGGGGGTATGAGGGGTAATACTGGGGATGTGTGAGGGGTATTACTGGGGGAGGTGTGAGGGGTATTACTGGGGGGGGGTATGAGGGTAATACTGGGGGGGGGTATGAGGGGTAATACTGGGGGGGGTATGAGGGTAATACTGGGGAGGGGTGTGGGGTAATGCTGGGGGGGGGTATGAGGGGTAATACTGGGGGGGGGTATGAGGGTAATACTGGGGGGGGTATGAGGGTAATACTGGGGGGGGGGGTATGAGGGTAATACTGGGGGGGGGTATGAGGGTAATACTGGGGGGGGGGTATGAGGGTAATACTGGGGGGGGTATGAGGGGTAATACTGGGGGAGGTGTGAGGGGTAATACTGGGGGGGGTATGAGGGGTAATACTGGGGGAGGTGTGAGGGGTAATACTGGGGGGGGGTATGAGGGTAATACTGGGGGGGGTATGAGGGTAATACTGGGGGGGGGTATGAGGGTAATACTGGGGGGGGTATGAGGGTAATACTGGGGAGGGGTATGAGGGGTAATACGGGGAGGGGTATGAGGGGTAATACGGGGAGGGGTATGAGGGGTAATACTGGGGATGTGTGAGGGGTATTACTGGGGGAGGTGTGAGGGGTATTACTGGGGGAGGGGTGTGGGGTAATGCTGGGGGGGGTATGAGGGGTAATACTGGGGATGTGTGAGGGGTATTACTGGGAGGGGTAAGAGTGTGGAGGGGCGAGTGAGGGGTCGGATGGAGTGTAAATATTAACGTAGTTTCTGTTGCTTACCATTGATAAACTCGCCGGTCCCATTCTGGATCATTTTACACAGGAGGGCGCTGTCTGCCTGAATTACATTTATACTTTAGCTTCTCAACACCCACAAATCGTTCTGCTCCTAGTGACGTACTGAGTCTTGCGGGCTAGCTATAACAGATCTACTCCCTCCCACCCCCTCCCCTGCCTCCGTGGCCCCTCTCCTCGTCCCACTCCCCCCTCCTCGTCCCACTCCCACCTCGTCCCGGAAATGTTGCCTCTTTTGCCCCCCCCCCAGGTTAGCTGCCCACTTTTCCCCCCCCCGCCTTGATCCTTGTTGGCCAGTACTGAGCTCACCCTGTCTGTAACCTCCCCCGTGAGGGCTGGGGAGGTGTAAGGTCGTAACCTGCAGCCAAGGGCTGACTCCGCTACCCGCGGGACGTGCTGGGCCCTGTGGACAGCGAGCCGTAGGCCGTCATTTCTGCGGCTTGGATCGCGCAAGAGGCGGAGGTGTGCCAGAACCGGGGCTGAGCCCGCAAACCCTTGATCCACATAAACCAGGCCCGACACCCACCCCCTCCCCCCCCCGGTGTCAGTACTGAGAGAGCGCCGCACTGCGCTGTCGGAGGGGCGGTATTGAGGGAGCGCCGCACTGTCGGAGGGGCGGTACTGAGGGAGAGCCGCACTGTCGGAGGGGCGGTACTGAGGGAGTGCCGCACTGTCGGAGGGGCAGTACTGAGGGAGTGCCGGAGGGGCGGTACTGAGGGAGTGCCGCACTGTCGGAGGGGCGGTACTGAGGGAGTGCCGCACTGTCGGAGGGGCGGTACTGAGGGAGTGCCGCACTGTCGGAGGGGCGGTACTGAGGGAGCGCCGCACTGCGCTGTCGGAGGGGCAGTACTGAGGGAGCGCCGCACTGTCGGAGGGGCGGTACTGAGGAAGTGCCACACTGCGCTGTCGGAGGGGCGGTATTGAGGGAGCGCCTCACTGTCGGAGGGGCGGTACTGAGGGAGTGCCGCACAGCGCTGTCGGAGGGGCGGTATTGAGGGAGCGCCTCACTGTCGGAGGGGCAGTACTGAGGGAGTGCCGCACAGCGCTGTCGGAGGGGCGGTACTGAGGGAGTGCCGCACTGTCGGAGGGGCGGTACTGAGGGAGCGCCGCACTGCGCTGTCGGAGGGGCGGTACTGAGGGAGCGCCACACTGCGCTGTCGGAGGGGCGGTATTGAGGGAGCGCCGCACTGCACTGTCGGAGGGGCAGTACTGAGACAGCGCCGCACTGTCGGAGGGGCGGTACTGAGGGAGCGCCGCACTGCGCTGTCGGAGGGGCGGTACTGAGGGAGCGCCGCACTGCGCTGTCGGAGGGGCAGTACTGAGGGAGCACCGCACTGTTGGAGGGGCGGTACTGAGGGAGTGCCGCACTGCGCTGTCGGAGGGGCAGTACTGAGGGAGCTCCGCACTGTTGGAGGGGCGGTACTGAGGGAGCGCCGCACTGCGCTGTCGGAGGGGCAGTACTGAGGGAGCGCCGCACTGTCGGAGGGGCGGTACTGAGGGAGCGCCGCACTGTCGGAGGGGCGGTACTGAGGGAGCGCCGCACTGCGCTGTCGGAGGGGCGGTACTGAGGGAGCGCCACACTGCGCTGTCGGAGGGGCAGTACTGAGGGAGCGCCGCACTGTCGGAGGGGCGGTACTGAGGGAGCGCCACACTGCGCTGTCGGAGGGGCAGTACTGAGGGAGCTCCGCACTGTCGGAGGGGCGGTACTGAGGGAGCTCCGCACTGTCGGAGGGGCAGTACTGAGGGAGCGCCGCACTGTCGGAGGGGCCTTCTTTCGGATGAGACGTCTGCCCTCTCGGGTGGATGTAAAAGATCCCGGGGCCACTATTGGAAGAAGAGCAGGGGGAGTTCTCCCCGGTGTCCTGGGGCCAATATTTATCCCTCAATCAACATCACTAAAACACATGATCTGGGTCATTATCACATTGCTGTGTGTGGGAGCTTGCTGTGCGCAAATTGATTGCCGCGTTTCCCACATGACAACAGTGACCACACTCCAAAAGTGCTTCATTGGCTGTAAAGCGCTTTGAGACGTCTGGTGGTCGTGAGCGGCGCTATAGAAATGCAAGTCTTTAACACTCCACGATTTCCGACATGGACAACAAACTGCATTTATATAGCACCTTTAACACAGTAAAACGTCGCCGGGCGCTTCACAGGAGCGTAAATCAGACACCGAGCCACATAAGGAGATATTAGGGACAGGCGACCAAAAGCTGGGTCAGAGAGGTGGGTTTTAAGGAGCGTCTTACAGGAGGAGGTGGAGAGAGGCGGAGAGGTTTAGGGAGGGAGTTCCAGAGCTTGGGGGCCCAGGCGGCTGAAGGAGCGTCTTACAGGAGGAGGTGGAGAGAGGCGGAGAGGTTTAGGGAGGGAGTTCCAGAGCTTGGGGGCCCAGGCGGCTGAAGGCCCGGCCACCGATGGGGGAGCGATGGAATTTGGGGAGGATGCTCAAGAGGGCAGAATTGGAGGAGCGCAGACATCTCTGCCTCGGTGTGCCTTGGAATGTTTTACTATGTTGTACATGAAACACAAAAGGATAGTCTGCAGGTACAGCAAGTGATCAGGAAGGCCAATGGTATCTTGGCCTTTATTGCAAAGGGGATGGAGTATAAAAGCAGGGAAGTCTTGCTCCAGTTATACAGGGTATTGGTGAGGCCACACCTGGAGTACTGCGTGCAGTTTTGGTTTCCATATTTACGAAAGGATACACTTGCTTTGGAGGCAGTTCAGAGAAGGTTCACTCGGTTGATTCCGGGGATGAGGGGGTTGACTTATGAGGAAAGGTTGAGGAGGTTGGGCCTCTACTCATTGGAATTCAGAAGAATGAGAGGTGATCTTATGGAAACGTATAAGATTATGAGGGGGCTTGACAAGGTGGATGCAGAGAGGATGTTCCCACTGATGGGGGAGACTAGAACTAGGGGGCATGGTCTTAGAATAAGGGGCCGCCCATTTAAAACTGAGATGAGGAGGAATTTCTTCTCTCAGAGGGTTGTAAATCTGTGGAATTCGCTGCCTCAGAGAGCTGTGGAAGCCGGGACATTGAATATATTTAAGACAGAGATAGACAGTTTCTTAACCGATAAGGGGATAAGGGGGCGGGCAGGGAAGTGGAGCTGAGTCCATGATGGGATCAGCCATGAACGTATTAAATGGCGGAGCAGGCTCGAGGGGCCGAATGGCCGACTCCTGCTCCTGTTTCTGATGTTAACGGCGTTGTGTAAAGACAGGCGGTTGTTGTTGGGGTAGCGGAAAGCGCAGTGCAAACATGACTTCTTCGTCTTCTGTTTTCAGACGCCGACTTGCCTGCTGGATGCTCGACCCGCCGATTATCGCCACGACCATCGCGCTGTTTCGTCGCGGCCTCTGTCTCCGATGTGTTTCCTGTTTGCCGTGCGGGGGAGCGCTGCACTGTCAGAGGTGCCGTCTTTCGGGACGAGACATTACACGCGTTCCTGCCGAATTCAACCCTCAGTTGCTCCCCCGTGGCCCCCCCCCCCCCGCCCCCCCAGTTGTTTGAAGCCAGCCCCCTCCCTTCAAAAGCGTATCTGATCCCAGACCAGACTGGCAAAAGTGCGTTTCTCATTTTAACATCAGAAACAGGAGCAGGAGTCGGCCATTCGGCCCCTCGAGCCTGCTCCGCCATTTAATACGATCATGGCTGATCCCATCATGGACTCAGCTCCACTTCCCCGCCCGCCCCCCATAACCCCTCACTCCCTTATCGCTCAAAAATCTGTCTATCTCCGCCTTAAATATATTCAATGTCCCGGCTTCCACAGCTCTCTGAGGCAGTGAATTCCACAGATTTACAACCCTCTGAGAGAAGGAATTCCTCCTCATCTCAGTTACAAACGTTTTGAATGTATGCACCGCCCCCCCCCCTAGTTGTAGATTTCCCCATCAGCGGAAACATCCCCTGTGCAGCTACCCAGTCAAGTCCATTCAAAATGTAAATCAGTTTGTAAATTAAATCAGTCTCTTTCCCCCCCCCCCCCCCCCCCCTCACTGCTTCTCCAATCGCGACGGGTGCACTTGGCTCTGTGTAATCGATGGGGAGGACCACCCATTTGCCCCACAGTAACGGGGCTAATTCAGTGCAGACTGAACGGAGCAGGCAGCTCCTCGTCTCCCTCTCTTTTCCCCCCCTTTACCCCCGCTGCGTAGCAGGCCAGTGAAGTCCCACTTAGTAACGCAACGGGATCAACCGGGCCAGCAGGCCGCTCGCGTGTTGGCGCTTCACGTCGCCTCCGTTTGTAAATGCCGCGCGAGGCCGCCGTGACGTAGCCCGACTCTGCCCCCCCGCGCCGGTACTGGTGTTGGCCGGCACCAGCCTCCGCGCACACTTAACCATCTCCCCCACCGCTCCCATCAGCATTCCACAGCTGCTGCTATGTCAATAGGGTCAATTAAAGGACATCTTGCACCCAGGCTCCGGCTCACATCTGTACTTCGCAACCCGCTTCTTTTTGAACCGAGATTAGGCTCAGATGGCTCACCCACCAGTGCCCGGGAGTGAGTTACAGGCTGGGATCTAATCGGGGGGTTCAGGGGGGGGTTTATGTATAGAATAACGGATACCCGGGAGTGAGTTACAGGCTGGGATCTAATCGGGGGGTTCGGGGGGGGTTTATATATAGAATAACAGATACCCGGGAGTGAGTTACAGGCTGGAATCTAATCGAGGGGTTCGGGGGTTTATATATAGAATAACCGATACCCGGGAGTGAGTTACAGGCTGGAATCTAATCGAGGGGTTCGGGGGGTTTATATATAGAATAACGGATAACCGGGAGTGAGTTACAGGCTGGAATCTAATCGAGGGGTTCGGGGGTTTATATATAGAATAACAGATACCCGGGAGTGAGTTACAGGCTGGGATCTAATCGAGGGGTTCGGGGGGGGGTTTATATATAGAATAACAGATACCCGGGAGTGAGTTACAGGCTGGAATCTAATCGAGGGGTTCGGGGGGTTTATATATAGAATAACAGATACCCGGGAGTGAGTTATAGGCTGGGATCTAATCGAGGGGTTCGGGGGGGTTTATATATAGAATAACGGATACCTGGGAGTGAGTTACAGGCTGGGATCTAATCGAGGGGTTCGGGGGGTTTATATATAGAATAACGGATACCCGGGAGTGAGTTACAGGCTGGGATCTAATCGAGGGGTTCGGGGGGGGTTTATATATAGAATAACAGATATCCGGGAGTGAGTTACAGGCTGGAATCTAATCGAGGGGTTCGGGGGGTTTATAAATAGAATAACCGATACCCGGGAGTGAGTTACAGGCTGGAATCTAATCGAGGGGTTTGTGGGGTTTATATATAGAATAACAGATACCCGGGAGTGAGTTACCGGCTGGAATCTAATCGAGGGGTTCGGGGGGTTTATATACAATAACAGATACCCGGGAGTGAGTTACAGGCTGGGATCTAATCGAGGGGTTCGGGGGGGGTTTATATATAGAATAACAGATACCCGGGAGTGAGTTACAGGCTGGAATCTAATCGAGCGGTTCGGGGGGTTTATATATAGAATAACCGATACCCGGGAGTGAGTTACAGGCTGGAATCTAATCGAGGGATTCGGGGGGTTTATATAGAGAATAACGGATACCCGGGAGTGAGTTACAGGCTGGAATCTAATCGAGGGGTTCGGGGGGGTTATATATAGAATAACAGATACCCGGGAGTGAGTTACAGGCTGGGATCTAATCGGGGGGTTCGGGGGGGGTTTATATATAGAATAACAGATACCCGGGAGTGAGTTACAGGCTGGGATCTAATCGAGGGGTTCGGGGGGTTTATATATAGAATAACAGATACCCGGGAGTGAGTTACAGGCTGGGATCTAATCGAGGGGTTCAGGGGGGGTTTATATATAGAATAACAGATACCCGGGAGTGAGTTACAGGCTGGAATCTAATCGAGGGGTTCGGGGGTTTATATATAGAATAACCGATACCCGGGAGTGAGTTACAGGCTGGAATCTAATCGAGGGGTTCGGGGGGTTTATATATAGAATAACGGATAACCGGGAGTGAGTTACAGGCTGGAATCTAATCGAGGGGTTCGGGGGTTTATATATAGAATAACAGATACCCGGGAGTGAGTTACAGGCTGGGATCTAATCGAGGGGTTCGGGGGGGGTTTATATATAGAATAACAGATACCCGGGAGTGAGTTACAGGCTGGAATCTAATCGAGGGGTTCGGGGGGTTTATATATAGAATAACAGATACCCGGGAGTGAGTTATAGGCTGGGATCTAATCGAGGGGTTCGGGGGGGTTTATATATAGAATAACGGATACCTGGGAGTGAGTTACAGGCTGGGATCTAATCGAGGGGTTCGGGGGGTTTATATATAGAATAACGGATACCCGGGAGTGAGTTACAGGCTGGGATCTAATCGAGGGGTTCGGGGGGGGTTTATATATAGAATAACAGATATCCGGGAGTGAGTTACAGGCTGGAATCTAATCGAGGGGTTCGGGGGGTTTATAAATAGAATAACCGATACCCGGGAGTGAGTTACAGGCTGGAATCTAATCGAGGGGTTTGTGGGGTTTATATATAGAATAACAGATACCCGGGAGTGAGTTACCGGCTGGAATCTAATCGAGGGGTTCGGGGGGTTTATATACAATAACAGATACCCGGGAGTGAGTTACAGGCTGGGATCTAATCGAGGGGTTCGGGGGGGGTTTATATATAGAATAACAGATACCCGGGAGTGAGTTACAGGCTGGAATCTAATCGAGCGGTTCGGGGGGTTTATATATAGAATAACCGATACCCGGGAGTGAGTTACAGGCTGGAATCTAATCGAGGGATTCGGGGGGTTTATATAGAGAATAACGGATACCCGGGAGTGAGTTACAGGCTGGAATCTAATCGAGGGGTTCGGGGGGGTTATATATAGAATAACAGATACCCGGGAGTGAGTTACAGGCTGGGATCTAATCGGGGGGTTCGGGGGGGTTTATATATAGAATAACAGATAAGAGGGAGTGAGTTACAGGCTGGGATCTAATCGAGGGGTTCGGGGGGGTTTATATATAGAATAATGGATACCCGGGAGTGAGTTACAGGCTGGGATCTAATCGAGGGGTTCAGGGGGTTTATATATAGAATAACTATTCCCGGGAGTGAGTTACAGGCTGGGATCTAATCGATGGGTTCGGGGGGGTTTATATATAGAATAACGGATACCCGGGAGTGAGTTACAGACTGGAATCTAATCGAGGGGTTCGGGGGGTTTATATATAGAATAACAGATACCCGGGAGTGAGTTACAGGCTGGAATCTAATCGAGGGGTTCAGGGGGTTTATATATAGAATAACAGATACCCGGGAGTGAGTTACAGGCTGGAATCTAATCGAGGGGTTCGGGGGGTTTATATATAGAATAACAGATACCCGGGAGTGAGTTACAGACTGGAATCTAATCGAGGGGTTCGGGGGGTTTATATATAGAATAACAGATACCCGGGAGTGAGTTACAGGCTGGAATCTAATCGGGGGGGGTTTGTATATAGAATAACAGATACCCGGGAGTGAGATACAGGCTGGGATCTAATCGAGGGGTTCAGGGGGTTTATATATAGAATAACGGATACCCGGGAGTGAGTTACAGGCTGGGATCTAATCGAGGGGTTCAGGGGGTTTATATATGGAATAACAGATACCCGGGAGTGAGTTACATGCTGGGATCTAATCGAGGGGTTCAGGGGGTTTATATATAGAATAACGGATACCCGGGAGTGAGTTACAGGCTGGAATCTAATCGAGGGGTTCGGGGGGGTTTATATACAATAACAGATACCCGGGAGTGAGTTACAGGCTGGGATCTAATCGAGGGGTTCGGGGGGGGTTTATTTATAGAATAACAGATACCCGGGAGTGAGTTACAGGCTGGAATCTAATCGAGGGGTTTATATATAGAATAACCGATACCCGGGAGTGAGTTACAGGCTGGAATCTAATCGAGGGATTCGGGGGGTTTATATATAGAATAACCGATACCCGGGAGTGAGTTACAGGCTGGAATCTAATCGAGGGGTTCGGGGGGTTTATATATAGAATAACAGATACCCGGGAGTGAGTTACAGACTGGGATCTAATCGGGGGGTTCGGGGGGGTTTATATATAGAATAACAGATACCCGGGAGTGAGTTACCGGCTGGGATCTAATCGAGGGGTTCGGGGGGGTTTATATATAGAATAATGGATACCCGGGAGTGAGTTACAGGCTGGGATCTAATCGAGGGTTTCAGGCGGTTTATATATAGAATAACGGATACCCTGGAAAGAGTTACAGGCTGGGATCTAATCGAGGGGTTCGGGGGGGTTTATATATAGAATAACGGATACGCAGGAGTGAGTTACAGGCTGGGATCGAATCGAGGGGTTCGGGGGGTTTATATATAGAATAACAGATATCCGGGAGTGAGTTACAGGCTGGAATCTAATCGAGGGGTTCAGGGTTTTATATATAGAATAACAGATAACCGGGAGTGAGATACAGGCTGGAATCTAATTGGGGATGTTTGTATATAGAATAACAGATACCCGGGAGTGAGATACAGGCTGGGATCTAATCGAGGGGTTCAGGGGGTTTATATATAGAATAACGGATACCCGGGAGTGAGTTACAGGCTGGGATCTAATCGAGGGGTTCAGGGGGTTTATATATGGAATAACAGATACCCGGGAGTGAGTTACAGGCTGGGATCTAATCGAGGGGTTCAGGGGGTTTATAAATAGAATAACGGATACCCGGGAGTGAGTTACAGGCTGGGATCTAATCGAGGGGTTCGGGGGGGGGGTTTATATATAGAATAACAGATACCCGGGAGTGAGTTACAGGCTGGAATCTAATCGAGGGGTTCGGGGGGGTTTATATATAGAATAACAGATACACGGGAGTGAGTTACAGACTGGAATCTAATCGAGGGGTTCGGGGGGTTTATATATAGAATAACAGATACCCGAGAGTGAGTTACAGGCTGGAATCTAATCGAGGGGTTCGGGGGGGTTTATATATAGAATAACCGATACCCGGGAGTGAGTTACAGGCTGGAATCTAATCGAGGGGTTCGGGGGTTTATATATAGATTAACACATAACCGGGAGTGAGATACAGGCTGGAATCTAATCTAGTGGTTCGGGGGGGTTATATACTGGAGACATTAATGGGACTGAAAGCTGACAAATCCCTGGGAACTGATGGCTAACATCCTCAGGTTGTAAAGAGGAGGCTGATGAGATAGTGGATGCATTGGCTCTGATCTTCCAGAATTCCCGAGATTCTGGAGTGGCCCCAGTGGATTGGAAGGTTGTAAATGTAGCCCCGCTTTTCAGGAAAGGAGGGAGAGTGGAAATGGAATTTCTGGCCAGTTAGCCTGACACCAGTCACTGGTCTGGGGGAAAATTGCGGGAATCCATTATTCAGCAAGTGGGAACAGGGCTCTTCGAAAATCATAACATGATTAGGCAGAGTCAACATGCTTTTATGAACGTGAAATCGTGCTTGACAAGTGTATTAGAGTTTGTTGAGGATGTAACTAGCAGTGTAGAAAAAGTCGAACCAGTGCGTGTAGAATCTACAAATTCACTGCACGGAAAGTGCCATTCAGCCCAGCGAGACTGCTGGCTGAAAATATAATCTCACTTTCCAGTTCTCGGTCCGTAGCCCTGCAGGCGACAGCACGCCAAGTGCATAAACAAGTACTGATAAATGCGATGGGAGTGTGAGACATGACCACCCTTTCAGGCAATGCGTTCCAGACCCCCTCCACCCTCCTGCAATAACGCATCCCCGGGACTGAGTTACAGGCTGGAATCTAACCGAGGGGTTCGGGGGTTTATATATAGAATAACGGATACCCGGGAGTGAGTTACAGGCTGGAATCTAATCGAGGGGTTCGGGGGTTTATATATAGAATAACGGATACCCCGGAGTGAGTTACAGGCTGGGATCTAATCGGGGGGATTATATATAGAATAACGGATACCCGGGAGTGAGTTACAGGCTGGAATCTAATCGAGGGGTTCATATATAGAATAACAGATACCCGGAAGTGAGTTACAGACTGGAATCTAATCGAGGGGTTCGGGGGGTTTATATATAGAATAACAGATACCCGGGAGTGAGTTACAGACTGGAATCTAATCGAGGGGTTCGGGGGGTTTATATATAGAATAACAGATACCCGGGAGTGAGTTACAGGCTGGGATCTAATCGAGGGGTTCGTGGGGTTTATATACAATAACAGATACCCGGGAGTGAGTTACAGGCTGGAATCTAATCGAGGGGTTCGGGGGTTTATATACAATAACAGATACCCGGGAGTGAGTTACAGGCTGGAATCTATTCGGGGGGGTTATATATAGAATGACAGATACCCGGGAGTGAGTTACAGGCTGGAATCTAATCGAGGGGTTCGGGGGGGGGGTTATATATAGAATAACAGATACCCGGGAGTGAGTTACAGGCTGGAATCTAATCGAGGGGTTCGGGGGTTTATATAGAGAAAAACAGATACCCGGGAGTGAGTTACAGGCTGGAATCTAATCGAGGGGTTCGGGGGGGGGGGGGTTTATATATAGAATAACAGATACCCGGGAGTGAGTTACAGGCTGGAATCTAATCGAGGGGTTCGGGGGTTTATATAGAGAATAACGGATACCCGGGAGTGAGTTACAGGCTGGAATCTAATCGAGGGGTTCATATATAGAATAACCGATACCCGGGAGTGAGTTACAGGCTGGAATCTAATCGAGGGGTTCGGGGGGGGTTTATATATAGAATAACAGATACCCGGGAGTGAGTTACAGACTGGAATCTAATCGAGGGTTTCAGGGGGTTTATATATAGAATAACAGATACCCGGGAGTGAGTTACAGGCTGGAATCTAATCGAGGGGTTTGGGGGGTTTATATATATAGAATAACAGATACCCGGGAGTGAGTTACAGGCTGGAATCTAATCGAGTGGTTCGGGGGTTTATATATAGAATAACCGATACTCGGGAGTGAGTTACAGGCTGGAATCTAATCGAGGGGTTCGGGGGTTTATATATAGAATAACAGATACCCGGGAGTGAGTTACAGGCTGGAATCTAATCGAGGGGTTCGGGGGTTTATATATAGAATAACAGATACCCGGGAGTGAGTTACAGGCTGGAATCTAATCGAGGGGTTCGGGGGGGGGGTTTATATAAAATAACAGATACCCGGCAGTGAGTTACAGGCTGGAATCTAATCGAGGGGTTCGGGGGGTTTATATATAGAATAACCGATACCCGGGAGTGAGTTACAGGCTGGAATCTAATCGAGGGGTTCGGGGGTTTATATATAGAATAACAGATACCCTGGAGTGAGTTACAGGCTGGAATCTAATCGAGGGGTTCGGGGGGTTTATATATAGAATAACGGATACCCGGGAGTGAGTTACAGGCTGGAATCTAATCGAGGGGTACAGGGGGGTTTATATATAGAATAACAGATACCCGGGAGTGAGTTACAGGCTGGAATCTAATCGAGGGGTACAGGGGGGTTTATATATAGAATAACGGATACCCGGGAGTGAGTTACAGGCTGGAATCTAATCGAGGGGTTCAGGGGGTTTATATATAGAATAACGGATACCCGGGACTGCGTTACAGGCTGGAATCTAATCGAGGGGTTCAGGGGGGTTTATATATAGAATAACAGATACCCGGGAGTGAGTTACAGGCTGGGATCTAATCGAGGGGTTCGGGGGGGTTTATATATAGAATAACAGATACGAGGGAGTGAGTTACAGGCTGGGATCTAATCGAGGGGTTCGGGGGGGTTTATATATAGAATAATGGATACCCGGGAGTGAGTTACAGGCTGGAATCTAATCGAGGGGTTCAGGGGGTTTATATATAGAATAACTATTCCCGGGAGTGAGTTACAGGCTGGGATCTAATCGATGGGTTCGGGGGGGTTTATATATAGAATAACGGATACCCGGGAGTGAGTTACAGACTGGAATCTAATCGAGGGGTTCGGGGGGGTTTATATATAGAATAACAGATACCCGGGAGTGAGTTACAGGCTGGAATCTAATCGAGGGGTTCAGGGGGTTTATATATAGAATAACAGATACCCGGGAGTGAGTTACAGGCTGGAATCTAATCGAGGGGTTCGGGGGGGGTTTATATATAGAATAACAGATACCCGGGAGTGAGTTACAGGCTGGAATCTAATCGAGGGGTTCGGGGGGGGGGGGGTTATATATAGAATAACAGATACCCGGGAGTGAGTTACAGGCTGGAATCTAATCGAGGGGTTCGGGGTTTATATAGAGAAAAACAGATACCCGGGAGTGAGTTACAGGCTGGAATCTAATCGAGGGGTTCGGGGGGGGGGGTTTATATATAGAATAACAGATACCCGGGAGTGAGTTACAGGCTGGAATCTAATCGAGGGGTTCGGGGGTTTATATAGAGAATAACGGATACCCGGGAGTGAGTTACAGGCTGGAATCTAATCGAGTGGTTCGAGGGGTTCATCTATAGAATAACCGATACCCGGGAGTGAGTTACAGGCTGGAATCTAATCGAGGGTTTCAGGGGGTTTATATATAGAATAACAGATACCCGGGAGTGAGTTACAGGTTGGAATCTAATCGAGGGGTTCGGGGGGGGTTTATATATAGAACAACAGATACCCGGGAGTGAGTTACAGGCTGGAATCTAATCGAGGGGTTCGGGGGGGGTTTATATATAGAACAACAGATACCCGGGAGTGAGTTACAGGCTGGAATCTAATCGAGGGGTTCGGGGGTTTATATATAGAATAACAGATACCCGGGAGTGAGTTACAGGCTGGAATCTAATCGAGGGGTTCGGGGGGGTTTATATAAAATAACAGATACCCGGCAGTGAGTTACAGGCTGGAATCCAATCGAGGGGTTCGGGGGGTTTATATATAGAATAACCGATACCCGGGAGTGAGTTACAGGCTGGAATCTAATCGAGGGGTTCATATATAGAATAACCGATACCCGGGAGTGAGTTACAGGCTGGAATCTAATCGAGGGGTACAGGGGGGTTTATATATAGAATAACCGATACCCGGGAGTGAGTTACAGGCTGGAATCTAATCGAGGGGTTCAGGGGGTTTATATATAGAATAACGGATACCCGGGAGTGAGTTACAGGCTGGAATCTAATCGAGGGGTACAGGGGGGTTTATATATAGAATAACGGATACCCGGGAGTGAGTTACAGGCTGGAATCTAATCGAGGGGTTCGGGGGTTTATATACAGAATAACAGATACCCGGGAGTGAGTTACAGGCTGGGATCTAATCGAGGGGTTCGGGGGGGGGTTTATATATAGAATAACAGATACCCGGGAGTGAGTTACAGGCTGGGATCTAATCGAGTGGTTCGGGGGGTTTATATATAGAATAACGGATACCCGGGAGTGAGTTACAGGCTGGGATCTAATCGAGGGGTTCGGGGGGTTTATATATAGAATAACGGATACCCGGGAGTGAGTTACAGGCTGGAATCTAATCGAGGGGTTCGGGGGTTTATATATAGAATAACAGATACCCGGGAGTGAGTTACAGGCTGGAATCTAATCGAGGGGTTCAGGGGGTTTATATATAGAATAACGGATACCCGGGAGTGAGTTACAGGCTGGAATCTAATCGAGGGGTTCGGGGGGTTTATATACAGAATAACCGATACCTGGGAGTGAGTTACAGGCTGGAATCTAATCGAGGGGTTCAGGGGTTTTATATGTAGAATAACGGATACCCGGGAGTGAGTTACAGGCTGGAATCTAATCGAGGGGTTCGGGAGGTTTTATTTATAGAATAACGGATACCCTGGAGTGAGTTACAGTCTGGAATCTAATCGAGGGGTTCGGGGGGGGGGGGGGTTATATATAGAATAACAGATACCCGGGAGTGAGTTACAGGCTGGAATCTAATCGAGGGGTTCGGGGGGTTTATGTAGAATAACAGATACCCGGGAGTGAGTTACAGGCTGGAATCTAATCGAGGGGTTCAGGGGGTTTATATATAGAATAACAGATACCCGGGAGTGAGTTACAGGCTGGGATCTAATCGAGGGGTTCGGGGGGTTTATATATAGAATAACCGATACCCGGGAGTGAGTTACAGGCTGGAATCTAATCGAGGGGTTCGGGGGGGTTTATCTACAAAAACGGATACCCGGGAGTGAGTTACAGGCTGGGATCTAATCGAGGGGTTCGGGGGGTTTATATATAGAATAACAGATACCCGGGAGTGAGTTACAGGCTGGAATCTAATCGAGGGGTTCGGGGGGTTTATATATAGAATAACCGATACCCGGGAGTGAGTTACAGACTGGAATCTAATTGAGGGGTTCGGGGGGTTTATATAGAATAACAGATACCCGGGAGTGAGTTACAGGCTGGAATCTAATCGAGGGGTTCGGGGGGATTTATATATAGAATAACAGATACCCGGGAGTGAGTTACAGACTGGGATCTAATCGAGGGGTTCGGGGGTTTATATATAGAATAACGGATACCCGGGAGTGAGTTACAGGCTGGAATCTAATCGAGGGGTTCGGGGGTTTATATATACAATAACAGATACCCGGGAGTGAGTTACAGGCTGGGATCTAATCGAGGGGTTCAGGGGGTTTATATATGGAATAACAGATACCCGGGAGTGAGTTACAGGCTGGGATCTAATCGAGGGGTTCAGGGGGTTTATATATAGAATAACGGATACCCGGGAGTGAGTTACAGGCTGGGATCTAATCGAGGGGTTCGGGGGGGGGGGGTTTATATATAGAATAACAGATACCCGGGAGTGAGTTACAGACTGGAATCTATTCGGGGGGTTTATATATAGAATAACAGATACCCGGGAGTGAGTTACAGGCTGGAATCTATTCGAGGGGTTCGGGGGGTTTATATATAGAATAACAGATACCCGGGAATGAGTTACAGGCTGGAATCTAATCGAGGGGTTCGGGGTGTTTATATATAGAATAACCGATACCCGGGAGTGAGTTACAGGCTGGAATCTAACCGAGGGGTTCGGGGGTTTATATATAGAATAACGGATACCCGGGAGTGAGTTACAGGCTGGAATCTAATCGAGGGGTTCGGGGGTTTATATATAGAATAACGGATACCCGGGAGTGAGTTACAGACTGGAATCTAATCGAGGGGTTCGGGGGTTTATATATAGAATAACGGATACCCCGGAGTGAGTTACAGGCTGGGATCTAATCGGGGGGTTTATATATAGAATAACGGATACCCGGGAGTGAGTTACAGGCTGGGATCTAATCGAGGGGTTCGGGGGGTTTATATACAATAACAGATACCCGGGAGTGAGTTACAGGCTGGAATCTAATCGAGGGGTTCGGGGGGTTTATATATAGAATAACAGATACCCGGGAGTGAGTTACAGGCTGGAATCTAATCGAGGGGTTCATATATAGAATAACAGATACCCGGGAGTGAGTTACAGACTGGAATCTAATCGAGGGGTTCGGGGGGTTTATATATAGAATAACAGATACCCGGGAGTGAGTTACAGGCTGGGATCTAATCGAGGGGTTCGGGGGGTTTATATACAATAACAGATACCCGGGAGTGAGTTACAGGCTGGAATCTAATCGAGGGGTTCGGGGGGTTTATATATAGAATAACAGATACCCGGGAGTGAGTTACAGGCTGGAATCTAATCGAGGGGTTCGGGGGGGGTTTATATATAGAATAACAGATACCCGGGAGTGAGTTACAGGCTGGAATCTAATCGAGGGGTTCGGGGGGGGGGTTATATATAGAATAACAGATACCCGGGAGTGAGTTACAGGCTGGAATCTAATCGAGGGGTTCGGGGTATATATAGAGAAAAACAGATACCCGGGAGTGAGTTACAGGCTGGAATCTAATCGAGGGGTTCGGGGGGGGGGGGTTTATATATAGAATAACAGATACCCGGGAGTGAGTTACAGGCTGGAATCTAATCGAGGGGTTCGGGGGTTTATATAGAGAATAACGGATACCCGGGAGTGAGTTACAGGCTGGAATCTAATCGAGGGGTTCGAGGGGTTCATCTATAGAATAACCGATACCCGGGAGTGAGTTACAGGCTGGAATCTAATCGAGGGTTTCAGGGGGTTTATATATAGAATAACAGATACCCGGGAGTGAGTTACAGGCTGGAATCTAATCGAGGGGTTCGGGGGTTTATATATAGAATAACAGATACCCGGGAGTGAGTTACAGGCTGGAATCTAATCGAGGGGTTCGGGGGGGTTTATATAAAATAACAGATACCCGGGAGTGAGTTACAGGCTGGAATCCAATCGAGGGGTTCGGGGGGTTTATATATAGAATAACCGATACCCGGGAGTGAGTTACAGGCTGGAATCTAATCGAGGGGTTCAGGGGGTTTATATATAGAATAACGGATACCCGGGAGTGAGTTACAGGCTGGAATCTAATCGAGGGGTACAGGGGGGTTTATATATAGAATAACGGATACCCGGGAGTGAGTTACAGGCTGGAATCTAATCGAGGGGTTCGGGGGTTTATATACAGAATAACAGATACCCGGGAGTGAGTTACAGGCTGGTATCTAATCGAGAGGTTCGGGGGGGGGGTTATATATAGAATAACAGATACCCGGGAGTGAGTTACAGGCTGGGATCTAATCGAGGGGTTCGGGGGGTTTATATATAGAGTAACAGATACCCGGGAGTGAGTTACAGGCTGGAATCTAATCGAGGGGTTCGGGGGGTTTATATATAGAATAACGGATACCCGGGAGTGAGTTACAGGCTGGAATCTAATCGAGGGGTTCGGGGGTTTATATATAGAATAACAGATACCCGGGAGTGAGTTACAGGCTGGAATCTAATCGAGGGGTTCAGGGGGTTTATATATAGAATAACGGATACCCGGGAGTGAGTTACAGGCTGGAATCTAATCGAGGGGTTCGGGGGGTTTATATACAGAATAACCGATACCTGGGAGTGAGTTACAGGCTGGAATCTAATCGAGGGGTTCAGGGGTTTTATATGTAGAATAACGGATACCCGGGAGTGAGTTACAGGCTGGAATCTAATCGAGGGGTTCGGGAGGTTTTATTTATAGAATAACGGATACCCTGGAGTGAGTTACAGTCTGGAATCTAATCGAGGGGTTCGGGGGGTTATATATAGAATAACAGATACCCGGGAGTGAGTTACAGGCTGGAATCTAATCGAGGGGTTCGGGGGGTTTATGTAGAATAACAGATACCCGGAAGTGAGTTACAGGCTGGAATCTAATCGAGGGTTTCGGGGGGTTTATATATAGAATAACCGATACCCGGGAGTGAGTTACAGACTGGAATCTAATTGAGGGGTTCGGGGGGTTTATATAGAATAACAGATACCCGGGAGTGAGTTACAGGCTGGAATCTAATCGAGGGGTTCGGGGGGTTTATATATCGAATAACAGATACCCGGCAGTGAGTTACAGGCTGGAATCTAATTGAGGGGTTCGGGGGGTTTATATAGAATAACAGATACCCGGGAGTGAGTTACAGGCTGGAATCTAATCGAGGGGTTCGGGGGGATTTATATATAGAATAACAGATACCCGGGAGTGAGTTACAGACTGGGATCTAATCGAGGGGTTCGGGGGTTTATATATAGAATAACGGATACCCGGGAGTGAGTTACAGGCTGGAATCTAATCGAGGGGTTCGGGGGTTTATATATACAATAACAGATACCCGGGAGTGAGTTACAGGCTGGAATCTAATCGAGGGGTTCGGGGGGTTTATATATCGAATAACGGATACCCGGGAGTGAGTTACAGGCTGGAATCTAATCGAGGGGTTCGGGGGGTTTATATATAGAATAACAGATACCCGGGAGTGAGTTACAGGCTGGAATCTAATCGAGGGGTTCGGGGGGTTTATATATAGAATAACAGATACCCGGGAGTGAGTTACAGGCTGGAATCTAATCGAGGGGTCACTTATCTTCAACAAGAGTCACTTGCTTTATTATAAAGAAGTGTCAATAACTCAGGATTATCAGTGCTCAAATAGAGCGAGCTCTCGCTGAAACCCCTTGAGATCGGTTTTGGGGGGCCAGAGATCTCGGGACAAAGCGAGCGATTTTCCTTTAATCCTCCATTGGCAGTCTTGGCCAAACAATCTCTTTCTCTCCAGTCCGAGTCAGAAGGTCGAGGGGTTTGAGCCCCGTAATCTAGGCCCCACACTCCCCCGGAGCCTGTACTGAGGGAGCCCCGCACTGTCGGAGGGGCGGTACTGAGGGAGTGCTGCACTGTCGGAGGGGCGGTACTGAGGGAGTGCTGCACTGTCGGAGGGTGGTACTGAGGGAGCACCGCACTGTCGGAGGGGCGGTACTGAGGGAGTGCTGCACTGTCGGAGGGTGGTACTGAGGGAGCACCGCACTGTCGGAGGGGCGGTACTGAGGGAGCACCGCACTGTCGGAGGGGCGGTACTGAGGGAGTGCTGCACTGTCGGAGGGTGGTACTGAGGGAGCACCGCACTGTCGGTGGGGCGGTACTGAGGGAGCGCCGCACTGTCGGAGGGGCAGTACTGAGGGAGCACCGCACTGTCGGAGGGGCGGTACTGAGGGAGCACCGCACTGTCGGAGGGGCGGTACTGAGGGAGCGCTGCACTGTCGGAGGGGCGGTACTGAGGGAGCGCCGCACTGTCGGAGGGGCAGTACTGAGGGAGCGCCGCACTGTCGGGGGGGTGGTACTGAGGGAGCACCGCACTGTCGGAGGGGCGGTACTGAGGGAGTGCCGTACTGTTGGAGGGGCTGTACTGAGGGAGCGCCGCACTGTCGGAGGGGCAGTACTGAGGGAGCCCCGCACTGTCGGAGGGGCAGTACTGAGGGAGCCCCACACTGTCGGAGGGGCGGTACTGAGGGAGTGCCGCACTGTCGGAGGGGCAGTACTGAGGGAGCACCGCACTGTCGGAGGGGCAGTACTGAGGGAGCGCCGCACTGTCGGAGGGGCGGTACTGAGGGAGCGCCGCACTGTCGGAGGGGTGGTACTGAGGGAGCCCCGCACTGTCGGAGGGGCGGTACTGAGGGAGCGCCGCACTGTCGGAGGAGCAGTACTGAGGGAGCACCACACTGTCGGAGGGGCTGTACTGAGGGAGCGCCGCACAGTCGGAGGGGCGGTACTGAGGGAGCACCGCAGTGTCGGAGGGGCGCTACTGAGGGAGCCCCGCACTGTCGGAGGGGCGGTACTGAGGGAGCGCTGCACTGTCGGAGGGGCGGTACTGAGGGAGCGCCGCACTGTCGGAGGGGCGGTACTGAGGGAGCGCCAAACTGTCGGAGGGGCTGTACTGAGGGAGCGCCGCACTGTCGGAGGAGCAGTACTGAGGGAGTGCCGTACTGTTGGAGGGGCTGTACTGAGGGAGTGCCGTACTGTTGGAGGGGCTGTACTGAGGGAGCGCCACACTGTCGGAGTGGCAGTACTGAGGGAGCGCCGCACTGTCGGAGGGGCGGTACTGAGGGAGTGCCGTACTGTTGGAGGGGCTGTACTGAGGGAGTGTCAGAGTGGCGGTACTGAGGGAGCGCCGCAATGTCGGAGGGGCGGTACTGAGGGAGCACCGCAGTGTCGGAGGGGCTGGACTGAGGGAGTGTCGCACTGTCAGAGGGGCGGTACTGAGGGAGCGCCGCACTGTCGGAGGGGCGGTACTGAGGGAGTGCCGTACTGTTGGAGGGGCTGTACTGAGGGAGCGCCGCACTGTCGGAGGGGCAGTACTGAGGCAGCCCCGCACTGTCGGAGGGGCAGTACTGAGGGAGCCCCGCACTGTCGGAGGGGCGGTACTGAGGGAGTGCCGCACTGTCGGAGGGGCAGTACTGAGGGAGCACCGCACTGTCGGAGGGGCAGTACTGAGGGAGCGCCGCACTGTCGGAGGGGCGGTACTGAGGGAGCGCCGCACTGTCGGAGGTGTAGTACTGAGGGAGCCCCGCACTGTCGGAGGGGCGGTACTGAGGGAGCGCCGCACTGTCGGAGGAGCAGTACTGAGGGAGCGCCACACTGTCGGAGGGGCTGTACTGAGGGAGCGCCGCACAGTCGGAGGGGCGGTACTGAGGGAGCACCGCAGTGTCGGAGGGGCGCTACTGAGGGAGCCCCGCACTGTCGGAGGGGCGGTACTGAGGGAGCGCTGCACTGTCGGAGGGGCGGTACTGAGGGAGCGCCGCACTGTCGGAGGGGCGGTACTGAGGGAGCGCCAAACTGTCGGAGGGGCTGTACTGAGGGAGCGCCGCACTGTCGGAGGAGCAGTACTGAGGGAGCGCCACACTGTCGGAGTGGCAGTACTGAGGGAGCGCCGCACTGTCGGAGGGGCGGTACTGAGGGAGTGCCGTACTGTTGGAGGGGCTGTACTGAGGGAGTGTCAGAGTGGCGGTACTGAGGGAGCGCCGCAATGTCGGAGGGGCGGTACTGAGGGAACGTCGCACTGTCGGAGGGGCTGGACTGAGGGAGTGTCGCACTGTCAGAGGGGCTGTACCGAGTGAGTGTCGGAGTGGCAGTACTGAGGGAGCACCACACTGTTGGAGGGGCGGTACTGAGGGAGCGCCGCACTGTCGGAGGGGCGGTACTGAGGGAGCCCCGCACTGTCGGAGGGGCAGTACTGAGGGAGCCCCGCACTGTCGGAGGGGCAGTACTGAGGGAGCACCACACTCTCGGAGGGGCGGTACTGAGGGAGCACCACACTCTCGGAGGGGCGGGACTGAGGGAGCCCTGCCTTATCGGTGATGCCTCCTTTCGGGATGCGACGTTAAACCCGATGCCCCATGTGCCCTCTCGGGTGGGACGTGAAAGATCCCACAGGCCACTGTTGGAAGACGAGCGGGGCGTGGAAATTTCTCTCCCGTGTCCTGGGGCTAGTTGTCATTCCCTCAATGAGATTATCTGCTCGCGGACTCTTTGTGGGATCTTGCTATGCCGCTTTGCAGCATTGTCTGGCTCAATGGGGGGGCCTTCGCTGGCTGTGCTGCCCCGTGTACGCCATTTGAAAGCGACAGACAATGTCTGTGTGAGGGGGTTGGGAGAGCAGCCAATCAGTGACAGGTCCCAAGCGGCGGCCCTATTGATGCTGCCCACGTCTCTCAGCAGGAGTAATGGCTGCGTGATTTGTCTTGGACTTATCACCCTGGCAACCAGGGCCATTAGCGTCGGCAGAGAGTGAGCGATAGTTGCCACAGCGACGGCAGCTCCCGGCAAATCTCGACGTCTGTCTCAGCCAGCGGACAGGTCGTAGATCAGGGAGCGGTGTCGGGAGGGGAGGGGGGTTGGAGGCAGGGAATCGGAGAATCGGGGAAATTTACGGCACGGGAGGAGGCCATTCCGGCCCACCGTGTCCGTGTTGCGCCGGCCGACCAAGAGCTACCCGGCCTCATCCCACTTTCCCACTCTGGGTCCGTAGCCCTGTAGGTTACGGCACTTCAAGCCGCACCATCCAAATGTGGTGAGGGTTTCTGCCTCTACCGCCCTTTCAGGCCATGAGTTCCACCCCAGACCACCACCACCCTCTGGGTGAAGACATTTCCCCTCAAATCCCCTCTAAACCCCCCCCCCCAATTACTTTCAATCTCTGCCCCCTGGTTGTTGACCCCTCTGCTAAACTCATGAGAACAGCCGACACAAGAAATAGGAGCAGGAGTAGGCCATTCGGCCCCTCGAGCCTGCCCCGCCATTCCATTAGCTCATGGCTTATCTCACATTCAATATGATCATAGCTTATTTCACGGCACACGAGCCAAAGGTGGGCAGAGGAAACGTTACAAGGGACACCCCTCCCCGATAAAGTGCAACATCCCCACCGACACCTGGGAGTCCCCGGCCAAAGACCAGTCCGCCCTAAGTGGAGGAAGTGCATCCGGGAGGGGCGCTGAGCACCTCGGGTCTCGTCGCCGAGAGCGTGCAGAAACCAAGCGCAGGCAGCGGAAGGAGCGTGCGGCAAACCAGTCCCACCCTCCCCTTCCCTCAACCACTGTCTGTCCCACCTGTGACAGGGACTGTGGCTCCCGTATTGGACTGTTCAGCCACCTAAGGACTCATGTTAAGAGTGGAAGCAAGTCTTCCTCGATTCCGAGGGACTGCCTGTGATGATGACGGCTGATCTGATCTTGGCCTCAACTCCACTTCCATGCCCGCTCCCGATAACCCTTGGCTCCCTTATCATCGAACGGTTGCAGGCCAGAAGGAGGCCATTCGGCCCCTCTAGCCCGTGCCGGCTCTCTGCAAGAGCACCTCAGCCAGTCCCACTCTCCCGCCCTTTCCCCGTAGCCCTACAAATTAATTTTCCTTCCGGCATTCATCCAATTCCCTTTTGAAAGCCACGATTGAGTCTGCTGTAAGCGGTTTTGATCCTGGCCCAATTGCTAGACGGTCAGTTTGAATCGCCCGCCCCCAGGCCTTACAAAAGTTCTCTCCCCGGGGATTATTATTCCGAGTGTAAATGGAATAAGTCATGGACAAGAATGCTTCAGTGAAAAATCGTCCTCATATTTATTTGGTCGAACTGGTTAAAACTTGCACTGCTAAACGAAATCACTGTCACTGTGTAAGATACCTCGAAGCAAGGGTGACTTGCTACCCACGCAAAAAAGGGATGAGTTCACAGGCGTTTCAATATCCCGGATCCCGAACTACATCCTGAAGGGAGGAAGATGCCTGTGGGTGGATTTTTTTAACGTGGGGTGACCGTTGCACACCAGCCACCACACGGGGCTTGACAGAGCGAGGTCTTGGTCCAGGGGCAAGGGTTGAATCAGGACGACTGGAGACCAGCTCTGCTGCACGGACCCAGTGCGCCCACATATCGCACACAGTGTGGGCTGGGGCCCGTGCTGCCCCCTGGGCCCCCCGCAAGATCAGATACCCTGTCAACACTCAAAGCCAGCCTCGTGCATGGAGAGAACCCGCCCTTGGACCCACTGCAAGAGTCAGCCTTCAGGAGAGGGGGGAGGAGAATTGAGGGGGTCACCAGCAGGGGAAAGGGAAAGCCATGGTCTTATTGAATGGCGGAGCAGGCTTGAGGGGGGCCATATGGCCTACTCCTTTTGGAAGTATATATAGCACAGAACTGAGGACCGGTATCATGCAGTAATTCCCTTGTTGCGATGGTGGATTCTAACTCATAAGAACATAACATAACATAAGAACATAAGAATTAGGAACAGGAGTAGGCCATCTAGCCCCTCGAGCCTGCTCCGCCATTCAACAAGATCATGGCTGATCTGGCCGTGGACTCAGCTCCACTTACCCGCCCGCTCCCCGTAACCCTTAATTCCCTTATTGGTTAAAAATCTATCTATCTGTGACTTGAACACATTCAATGAGCTAGCCTCAACTGCTTCCTTGGGCAGAGAATTCCACAGATTCACAACCCTCACCTACCAACGAATTACCCAGTCGCATAAGCCCCTTTCGCCTGGCTAAACCAAGCAAAGCTTCCTGCCCAGAATAGCCCCGGAAAAGCTTCACTTCTGAGAAAATAAAACCCTGAGCCCTTACACCTCACCCCAGCCACCTCGGGTGAGTGGCTTGGGACACTCGCGACCATGCTCACCACCAACACACAGTCGGTCTTCAGCGCTCAGCTCGGCTGTGGGAGGTCACTGCCTGGAGGTCGTACCCCGTGAGGGGTATGCGGATCTCAGTCTTAGTGGCTTCTTCGACGGAACTGTGGCTTTCCTCCTCTGGCACTGCTTCTTGTTACGGCGATCTTGGTGGAGCGAGAGCGAGAGGGAGCGAGAGAATGGTGGAAAAGAGTCTATCTTTATAGGAGTCTTGCTACCCCTACCTTTCAGAGAAACATAGAAAATAGGTGCAGGAGTAGGCCATTCGGCTCTTCGAGCCTGCACCACCATTCAATATGATCATGGCTGATCATTCCCTCAGTACCCCATTCCTGCTTTCTCTCCATACCCCTTGATCCCTTTAGCCGTAAGGGCCACATCTAACTCCCTTTTGAATATATCCAACGAACTGGCATCAACAACTTTCTGTGGCAGGGAATTCCACAGGTTCACAATTCTCTGAGCGAAGAAGTTTCTCCTCAACTCATAGAAACATAGAAAATAGGTGCAGGAGTAGGCCATTCAGCCCTTCGAGCCTGCACCTCCATTCAATGAGTTCATGGCTGAACATGCAACTTCAGTACCCCATTCCTGCTTTCTCGCCATACCCCTTGATCCCCCTAGTAGTAAGGACTACATCTAACTCCTTTTTGAATATATTTAGTGAACTGGCCTCAACAACTTTCTGTGGTAGAGAATTCCACAGGTTCGCAATTCTCTGAGTGAAGAAGTTTCTCCTCATCTCAGTCCTAAATGGCTTACCCCTTATCCTTAGACTGTGACCCCTGGTTCTGGACTTCCCCAACATCGGGAACATTCTTCCTGCATCTAACCTGTCCAATCCCGTCAGAATTTTATATGTTTCTATGAGATCCCCTCTCATTCTTCTAAATTCCAGTGAATATAAGCCCAGTCGATCCAGTCTTTCTTCATATGTCAGTCCTGCCATCCCGGGAATCAGTCTGGTGAACATTCGCTGCACTCCCTCAATAGCAAGAACGTCCTTCCTCAGATTAGGAGACCAAAACTGTACACAATATTCCAGGTGAGGCCTCACCAAGGCCCTGTACAACTGCAGTAAGACCTCCCTGCTCCTGTACTCAAATCCTCTTGCTATGAAGGCCAACATGCTATTTGCCTTCTTCACCGCCTGCTGTACCTGCATGCCAACTTTCAATGACTGATGTACCATGACACCCAGGTCTCATTGCACCTCCCCTTTTCCTAATCTGTCACCATTCAGATAATATTCTGCCTTCCTGTTTTTGCCACCAAAGTGGATAACCTCACATTTATCCACATTATACTGCATCTGCCATGCATTTGCCCATTCACCTAACCTGTCCAAGTCACCCTGCAGCCTCTTAGCGTCCTCCTCACAGCTCACACTGCCACTCAGCTTAGTGTCATCTGCAAACTTGGAGATGTTACATTCAATTACTACGTCCAAATCATTAATGTATATTGTAAATAGCTGGGGTCCCAGCACTGAACCTTGCGATACCCCACTAGTCACTGCCTGCCATTCTGAAAAGGACCCATTTATCCCGACTCTCTGCTTCCTGTCTGCCAACCAGTTCTCTTTCCACGTCAATACGTTACCCCCAATACCATGTGCTTTGATTTTGCACACTAATCTCTTGTGTGGGACCTTGTCAAAAGCCTTTTGAAAGTCCAAATACACCACATCCACTGGTTCTCCCTTGTCCACTCTACTAGTTACATCCTCATAAAATTGTAGAAGATTTGTCAAGCATAATTTTCCTTTCATAAATCCATGCTGACTTATACTCAAATCCTCTCGCTATGAAGGCCAACATGCCCACTTTCAAAATCTGATGTACCATGACACCCAGGTCTCGTTGCACCTCCCCTTTTCCTAATCTGCCGCCATTCAGATAATAGTCTGTCTTCCTGTTTTTGCCCCCGAAGTGGAGCCTGCCAATCTTTAAAATCCTTTTGTTTCTAAGCACTCCGGTGCTTAGTCAGTGATGGGCCATCAGACCCATGTGGATTCTGTGATTGGACTAATGGCCCCGAGTCTGGGACATAGCTCGGTCTTTGTGTTGGGAAAAAACTGGCTCCTCTTCGACTGGCCAGGAGAGTGGGTTCATTGTTCTGCTTCTCTTCTGAGATGGAGATGAGAAGTGCCTTTGCATATTAGAGTGGCTTTCTAATCTGGTTAATGGCTTCATAAGAACATAATAAGAACATAAGAATTAGGAACAGGAGTAGGCCATCTAGCCCCTCGAGCCTGCTCCGCCATTCAACAAGATCATGGCTGATCTGGCCGTGGACTCAGCTCCACTTACCCGCCCGCTCCCCGTAACCCTTAATTCCCTTATTGGTTAAAAATCTATCTATCTGTGACTTGAATACATTCAATGAGCTAGCCTCAACTGCTTCCTTGGGCAGAGAATTCCACAGATTCACAACCCTCTGGGAGAAGAAATTCCTTCTCAACTCGGTTTTAAATTGTCTCCCCCGTATTTTGAGGCTGTGCCCCCCCTAGTTCTAGTCTCCCCGACCAGTGGAAACAACCTCTCTGCCTCTATCTTGTCTATCCCTTTCATTATTTTAAATGTTTCTATAAGATCACCCCTCATCCTTCTGAACTCCAACGAGTAAAGACCCAGTCTGCTCAATCTATCATCATAAGGTAACCCCCTCATCTCCGGAATCAGCCTAGTGAATCGTCTCTGTACCCCCTCCAAAGCCAGTATATCCTTCCTTAAGTAAGGTGATCAAAACTGCACGCAGTACTCCAGGTGCGGCCTCACCAATACCCTGTACAGTTGCAGCAGGACCTCCCTGCTTTTGTACTCCACCAATGGGAACAGTTTCTCTCTCTCTATCTCTGTCCAGATCCCTCATGATTTTGAACACCTCGATCAACTCAAGTTAATGAGTGTCTCAGATTCCTGAGTCCCTTTGTCAATGGCCCCTTCCTTTTGCTAGGACTGGTGGGCGATCCCATACATCCTGGATTTTGTCACAGCCGACCGCCATGTGGTCTCGAGAGTTTTAACAAAGCAGCTTTTTCACGTATCTGCACAGGGTGATCCCATCACAGGGAAAATACCTTCAGGAAAAAAAAACATAAAAGTCCACGAAATATTCTCGACTGAGTCCATTCTTTAAACAGAGACTTTGTGATCTCTTCACTGCCTCCCTCACCCTCTCAGGCAGCGCCTTCCCGATCCGACCCACTCGTTGCGAAAAAGGGTTTTTCCTCGTGTCACCTTTGGTTCTTCTGCCAATCACCTTAAATCTGTCCCCTCTGGTTCTCGACCCTTCCACCAATGGGAACAGCTTCTCTCTCTCTATCTCTGTCCAGATCCCTCATGATTTTGAACACCTCCTCTCAACCTTCTCTGCTCCAAGGAGAACAACCCCAGCTTCTCCAGTCTATCCCCACGTAACTGAAGTCCCTCATCCCCAGGACCAATCTGGCCAATCTCCCTCTGTAGGCCTTCACATCCTCCCTAAAGTGTGCGGTGCCCAGAATTGGACACAATACTCCAGTTGAGGCTGAACCTACAACTGTACAGGGTATTGGTGAGGCCACACCTGGAGTACTGCGTGCAGTTTTGGTCTCTGTATTTAAGGAATGATATATTTGCATTGGAGGCTGTTCAGAGAAGGTTCACTCAGTTGATTCCGGGGATGAGGGGGTTGACTTATGAGGAAAGGTTGAGTAGGTTGGGCCTCTGCTCATTGGAGTTCAGAAGAATGAGAGGTGATCTTATCGAAACTTATAAGATAATGAGGGGGCTCGACAAGGTGGATGCAGAGAGGATGTTTCCACTGATGGGGGAGACTAGAACTAGGGACCATAGTCTTAGAATAAGGGGCCGCCCATTTAAAACTGAGATGAGGAGGAATTTCTTCTCTCAGAGGGTTGTAAATCTGTGGAATTCGCTGCCTCAGAGAGCTGTGGAGGCCGGGACATTGAATATATTTAAGGCGGTGATAGACAGATTTTTGAGCGATAAGGGAGTGAAGGATTACGGGGAGCGGGCGGGGAAGTGGAGCTGAGTCCATGATCGGATCAGCCATGATCGTATTAAATGGCGGAGCAGGCTCGAGGGGCCGAATGGCCGACTCCTGCTCCTATTTCTTATGTTTTTATGAACAAGTGTTTTTTAAAGGTTCATCATAATATCCACGCTTTTGTACTCTATGCCTCTATTTATGAAGCCCAGGATCCCGTAACCTTTTTTAACTGCGTTAATTGTTAGGTCCTTCCTATCCCCTCTATCTCGCTCCCTCATAATTATATACACCTCAATTAGGTCTCCTCTCAGCTGCCTCTATTCCAAAGGAAATAACTTCATCTTTCCTCATAGCTAAAATTCTCCAGTCCTGGCAACATCCTGGTAAATCTCCTCTGTACCCTCTCTAGTGCAATCACATCTTTCCTGTAATGTGGTGGCCAGAACTGTACATGGTCCACGTCTCTGAGCCATACAGGAGGGTGGGTATTACTATAGCCCTGTAGATCATGAGCTTGGTGGCAGTTTTGAGGGCCTGGTCTTCGAAGACTCTCTTCCTCAGGCGGCCAAAGTACCACGTACAGTAGACACCTCAAGTCGCTGGAGAAATACCACCAACGATGTCTCCGCAAGATCCTACAAATCCCCTGGGAGGACAGACGCACCAACGTTAGCGTCCTCGACCAGGCCAACATCCCCAGCATCGAAGCACTGACCACACTCGACCAGCTCCGCTGGGCAGGGCCACATTGTCCGCATGCCCCCGACACGAGACTCCCAAAGCGAGCGCTCTACTTGGAACTCCTTCACGGCAAACGAGCCAAAGGTGGGCAGAGGAAACGTTACAGGGACCACCCTCAAAGCCTCCCTGATAAAGTGCAACATCCCCACCGACACCTGGGAGTCCCTGGGCCCAAAGACCAGTCCGCCCTAAGTGCATCCAGGAGGGCGCTGAGCACCTCGAGTCTCGTCGCCAAGAGCGTGCAGAAACCAAGCGCAGGCAGCGGAAGGAGCGTGCGGCAAACCAGTCCCACCCTCCCCTTCCCTCAACCACTGTCTGTCCCACCTGTGACAGGGACTGTGGTTCCCGTATTGGACTGTTCAGCCACCTAAGGCCTCACGTTAAGAGTGGAAGCAAGTCTTCCTCGATTGCGAGGGACTGCGTATGGTGATGACCAGAACTGCACGCAGTACTCCAGCTGTGGCCTAACTGGTGAGATGGGAGCAGTTGTTGGATGGGGAGAGAGGGTGTGAGGAGACGGGGGAGGTACGAACGGAGTGGGAAGAAATGGACTTAAGATAGAAGGAAGACAAATCAGACATGTACGCCGCGAGAAACCCCTATCTACAAGATGCACCGCGGCAACTCGCCAAGGCTTCTTCGGCAGCACCTCCCAAACCCGCGACCTCTACCCGCCTAGAAGGTCAAGGGCAGCAGGTCCATGGGAACACCACCACCTCCACGTTCCCCTCCCAGTCACACACCATCCTTCGACTTGGAAATATATCGGCCGTTCCTCCATCGTCGCTGGGTCACAATCCTGGAACTCCCTCCCTGTGGGAGCACCTTCACCACACGGACTGCAGCGGTTCAAGAAGGCGGCTCACCCCCACCTTCTCAAGGGGCCATTAGGGATGGGGCAATAAATGCCGGCCTTGCCAGCGACATCCAATTCTCCAAAATGAATAATGAAAAAACGAAATCCAACATGGCCCTTAAAGTCTCCTTATTGGAGAGATAGAGAGACAGTAAGAGAGATATTTAGCTATCTGTCTCCAATCACTGACCAGGCTTGCATGAAGAATGGGCTGTTTGCTGAGGTACCAAAAGACTGAGGGAGTGCTGCACTGTCGGAGGGGCAGTACTGAGGGAGTGCCGCACTGTCGGAGGGGCGGTACTGAGGGAGTGCCGCACTGTCGGAGGGGCAGTACTGAGGGAGCGCTGCACTGCCAGAGATGCCATCTTTCAGATGAGACGTTAAACCGAGGTTAAACCATCTGCTCTCTCAAGTGCACATAAAAGTTCCCATGGCCCTATTTGCAAGAAGAGCAGGGGGAGTTCTCCCCGGTGTGCTGGGGCCAATATTTATCCCTCAATCATGGTCACAAAAAAACAGAGGATCTGGGTCATTATCACATCGCTGTGTGTGGGAGCTTGCTGTGCGCAAATTGGCGTTTCCCACATTACAACAGTGGCCGCACTCCAGAAAGTACTTCATTGGCTGTGAAGCGTTTCGGGGCGTCCGGTGCTCCTGAAAGTCAATGAGGAAATGCAGATCTTTCTGTTGTACTTTGAGCGAGCCCTGCTGTAATATTTCCTGAAGTGGCTGGATGTCACATTTTGATTGATAACGCTCCTGTGAAAGGCCTTGGGAGGTTTTACTGCATTAAAGTAGTGCTGCAAGATGTAAGTTAATTGGAGAGGCCCCTGTGGGGCTCGGCTGGTCAGTGCACCCCCGTTAGTCTCTCCCCCACAGCCCCTCTCCCGCCCCACCAACCAATGCACCCCCTTCCCTTTAACACCCACTTACTGCCCTCTGCCAAAACACTCGTTGACCCAGAGGCTGATTGGCCTTCAGTCCCCCGGGTGATAATCTGCGCTAAAAGCCTAGGATGCAATTAAATGTATCCGCCACAAGCCGAGATATTACATCCATCAGCTCGTACACCCTGCAGTCTGATTTAATTAGCCCAGAATGCTGGAAGGTTCGTCGAGAACCAGTGGAGGTGAAGTCATACCATCCGGAGGAACAAAGCTGGAACCGGCACTTATACGCACAGCAAGCTCCCACAAACAGCAATGTGATAAATGATCAGATTTTAGGGAACGTTGATTAAAGAATATTGGGTCCCAGCACACCAAGGGGCTCTCGCCACCCACCCGCCCGACCTCTTCTTCCAAAACCGGCCGTGGGATCTTGTACGTCCCACCCAAGAGGGCAGACAGGGGCTTCGGGTTTAACGTCTCATCCCGAAAGACGGCACCTCCGACAGTGCAGCGCTCCCTCAGTACTGCACCTCCAACAGTGCGGTGCTCCCTCAGTACTGCCCCTCCCACAGTGCGGTGCTCCCTCAGTACTGCCCCTCCGACAGTGCGGCGCTCCCTCAGTACTGCACCTCCAACAGTGCGGTGCTCCCTCAGTACTGCCCCTCCCACAGTGCGGCGCTCCCTCAGTACTGCACCTCCAACAGTGCGGTGCTCCCTCAGTACTGCCCCTCCCACAGTGCGGCGCTCCCTCAGTACTGCACCTCCAACAGTGCGGCACTCCCTCAGTACCGCCCCTCCGACAGTGCGGCGGTCCCTCAGTACTGCCCCTCCGACAGTGCGGCGCTCCCTCAGTACTGCCCCTCCGACAGCGCAGTGCGGCACTCCCTCAGTACCGCTCCTC
This sequence comes from Pristiophorus japonicus, assembly GCF_044704955.1. Taxonomy (NCBI): domain Eukaryota; kingdom Metazoa; phylum Chordata; class Chondrichthyes; family Pristiophoridae; genus Pristiophorus; species Pristiophorus japonicus. The sequence goes on from NC_092008.1 coordinate 9,976,068, forward strand.
CGACAGCGCAGTGCGGCGCTCCCTCAGTACTGCCCCTCCGACAGTGTGGCGCTCCCTCAGTACTGCCCCTCCGACAGTGCAGTGCGGCACTCCCTCAGTACTGCCCCTCCGACAGTGCGGCGCTCCCTCAGTACTGCCCCTCCAACAGTGCAGTGCGGCACTCCCTCAGTACCGCCCCTCCGACAGTGCGGCACTCCCTCAGTACCGCAGCTCGAACAGTGCAGCACTCCCTCAGTACCGTCCCTCCGACAGTGCGGCGCTCCCTCAGTACTGCCCCTCCAACAGTGCGGCGCTCCTTCAGTACTGCCCCTCCAACAGTGCGGCGCTCTCTCAGTACTGCCCCTCCGACAGTGCGGCGCTCCCTCAGTACTGCCCCTCCGACAGTGCGGCGCTCTCTCAGTACTGCCCCTCCGACGGTGCGGCGCTCCCTCAGTACTGCCCCTCCGACTGTGCGGCGCTCCCTCAGTACTGCCCCTCCGACAGTGCGGCGCTCCCTCAGTACTGCCCCTCCGACAGTGCAGTGCGGCACTCCCTCAGTACTGCCCCTCCGACAGTGCGGCGCTCCCTCAGTACTGCCCCTCCGACAGTGCAGTGCGGCACTCCCTCAGTACCGCCCCTCCGACAGTGCGGCACTCCCTCAGTACCGCAGCTCGAACAGTGCAGCACTCCCTCAGTACCGTCCCTCCGACAGTGCGGCGCTCCCTCAGTACTGCCCCTCCAACAGTGCGGCGCTCCTTCAGTACTGCCCCTCCAACAGTGCGGCGCTCTCTCAGTACTGCCCCTCCGACGGTGCGGCGCTCCCTCAGTACTGCCCCTCCGACAGTGCGGCGCTCCCTCAGTACTGCCCCTCCGACGGTGCGGCGCTCCCTCAGTACTGCCCCTCCGACAGTGCGGGGCTCCCTCAGTACTGCCCCTCCGACGGTGCGGCGCTCCCTCAGTACAGCCCCTCCGACAGTGCGGCGCTCCCTCAGTACTGCTCCTCCGACAGTGCGGCGCTCCCTCAGTACTGCCCCTCCGACGGTGCGGCGCTCCCTCAGTACAGCCCCTCCGACAGTGCGGCACTCCCTCAGTACTACCCCTCCGACAGTGCGGCGCTCCCTCAGTACTGCTTATCCGACAGTGCGGCGCTCCCTCAGTACTGCCCCTCCGACAGAGCGGCGCTCCCTCAGTACTGCCCCTCCGACAGTGCGGCGCTCCCTCAGTACTGACTCTCCGACAGTGCGGCGCTCCCTCAGTACTGCCCCTCCGACAGTGCGGGGCTCCCTCACTACTGCCCCTCCGACAGTGCGGCACTCCCTCAGTACTGCCCCTCCGACAGTGCGGGGCTCCCTCAGTACTGCCCCTCCGACAGTGCGGGGCTCCCTCAGTACTGACTCTCCGACAGTGCGGCACTCCCTCAGTACTGCCCCTCCGACAGTGCGGCACTCCCTCAGTACTGACCCTCCGACAGTGCGGCGCTCCCTCAGTACTTCCCCTCCGACAGTGCAGCGCTCCCTCAGTACCGTCCCTCCGACAGTGAGGCACTCCCTCAGTACTGCCCCTCCGACAGTGCTGGGCTCCCTCAGTACTTCCCCTCCGACAGTGCGGCGCTCCCTCAGTACTTCCCCTCCGACAGTGCGGCGCTCCCTCAGTACCGTCCCTCCGACAGTGCGGGGCTCCCTCAGTACAGGCACTGGGGGATTGCGGGGCTCGAGTCTCTGGAGTGGGGGCTCAAACATAGGACCTACTTACTCGGAGGT
>NC_092008.1:9985306-10012806 GCF_044704955.1 Pristiophorus japonicus
TGGCCAGAAATAGCAGCGAACCCAGGGACTGGGAGAAATTTAGAACTCACCAGAGGAGGACAAAGGGTTTGATTAGGCCAGGGAAAATGGAGTACGAGAAGAAGCTTGCAGGGAACATTAAGACGGATTGCAAAAGTTTCTATAGATACGTAAAGAGAAAAAGGTTAGTAAAGACAAACGTAGGTCCCCTGCAGTCAGAATCAGGGGAAGTCATAACGGGGAACAAAGAAATGGCAGACCAATTGAACAACTACTTTGGTTCGGTATTCACCAAGGAGGACACAAACAACCTTCCGGGGTCAGAGGGTCTAGTAAGGAGGAGAAACTGAGGGAAATCCTTATTAGTCGGGAAATTGTGTTGGGGAAATTGATGGGACTGAAGGCCGATAAATCCCCAAGGCCTGATGGACTGCATCCCAGAGTACTTAAGGAGGTGGCCTTGGAAATAGCGGATGCATTGACAGTCATTTTCCAACATTCCATTGACTCTGGATCAGTTCCTATGGAGTGGAGGGTAGCCAATGTAACCCCACTTTTTAAAAAAGGAGGAAGAGAGAAAACAGGGAATTATAGACCGGTCAGCCTGACATCGGTAGTGGGTAAAATGATGGAATCAATTATTAAGGATGTCATAGCAGCGCATTTGGAAAGAGGTGACATGATAGGTTCAAGTCAGCATGGATTTGTGAAAGGGAAATCATGTTTGACAAATCTTCTGGAATTTTTTGAGGATGTTTCCAGTAGGGTGGACAAGGGAGAACCAGTTGACGTGGTATATTTGGACTTTCAGAAGGCTTTCGACAAGGTCCCACACAAGAGATTAATGTGCAAAGTTAAAGCACATGGGATTGGGGGTAGTGTGCTGACATGGATTGAGAACTGGTTGTCAGACAGGAAGCAAAGAGTAGGAGTAAATGGGTACTTTTCAGAATGGCAGGCAGTGACTAGTGGGGTACCGCAAGGTTCTGTGCTGGGGCCCCAGCTGTTTACATTGTACATTAATGATTTAGACGAGGGGATTAAATGTAGTATCTCCAAATTTGCAGATGACACTAAGTTGGGTGGCAGTGTGAGCTGCGAGGAGGATGCTATGAGGCTGCAGAGTGACTTGGATAGGTTAGGAGAGTGGGCAAATGCATGGCAGATGAAGTATAATGTGGATAAATGTGAGGTTATCCACTTTGGTGGTAAAAACAGAGAGACAGACTATTATCTGAATAGTGACAGATTAGGAAAAGGGGAGGTGCAACGAGACCTGCGTGTCATGGTACATCAGTCATTGAAGGTTGGCATGCAGGTACAGCAGGCGGTTAAGAAAGCAAATGGCATGTTGGCCTTCATAGCGAGGGGATTTGAGTACAGGGGCAGGGAGGTGTTGCTACAGTTGTACAGGGGCTTGGTGAGGCCACACCTGGAGATTTGGTCTCCTAACTTGAGGAAGGACATTCTTGCTATTGAGGGAATGCAGTGAAGATTCACCAGACTGATTCCCGGGATGGCGGGACTGACCTATCAAGAAAGACTGGATCAAATGGGCTTGTATTCACTGGAGTTCAGAAGAATGAGAGCGACCTCATAGAAACGTTTAAAATTCTGACAGGTTTAGACAGGTTAGATGCAGGAAGAATGTTCCCAATGTTGGGGAAGTCCAGAACCAGGGGTCACAGTCTAAGGATAAGGGGTAAGCCATTTAGGACCGAGATGAGGAGAAACTTCTTCACCCAGAGAGTGGTGAACCTGTGGAATTCTCTACCACAGAGAGTTGTTGAGGCCAATTCACTAAATATATTCAAAAAGGAGTTAGATGAAGTCCTTACTACCAGGGGGATCAAGGGGTATGGCGAGAAAGCAGGAATGGGGTACTGAAGTTGCATGTTCAGCCATGAACTCATTGAATGGTGGTGCAGGCTCGAAGGGCCGAATGGCCTACTCCTGCACCTATTTTCTATGTTTCTATTTTCTATAGAACATTCTTCCCGCATCTAACCTGTCCAGTCCCGTCAGAATCTTATATGTTTCTATGAGATTCCCTCTCATCCTTCTAAACTCCAGTGAATAAAAGCCCAGTTGATCCAGTCTTTCTTCATATGTCAGCCCAGCCTTCCCTGGAATTAATCTGGTGAACCTTCGCTGCACTCCCTCAATAGCAAGAACGTCCTTCCTCAGACTAGGAGACCAAAACTGAACACAATATTCCAGGTGAAGCCTCACTAAGGCCCTGTACAACTGCAGTAAGACCTCCCTGCTCCTATACTCAAATCCCCTCGCTATGAAGCCCATTTGCCTTCTTCACCGCCTGCTGTACCTGCGTGCCAACTTTCAGTGACTGATGAACCATGACACCCAGGTCTCGTTGCACCTCCCCTTTTCCTAGTCATTCAGATAATATTCTGCCTTCGTGTTTTTGCCCCCAAAATGGATAACCTCACATTTATCCACATTATACTGCATCTGCCATGCATTTTCCCACTCACCTAACCTGTCCAAGTCACCCTGCAGCCTCATAGCATCCTCCTCACAGCTCACACCGCCACCCAGCTTAGTGTCGTCTGCAAACTTGAAGATATCACACTCAATTCCTTCATCCAAATCATTGATGTATATTGTAAATAGCTGGGGTCCCAGCACTGAGCCCTGCAGCACCACTAGTCAATGCCTGCCATTTTGAAAAGGACCCATTTATCCCGACTCTCTGCTTCCTGTCTGCCAACCAGTTCTCTATCCATGTCAGTATATTACTTAAATGCCATGTGCTTTGATTTTGCACAACAATTTCTTGTGAGGGGCCTTGTCAAAAGCCTTTTGAAAGTTCAAATACACCACACCCACTGGTTCTCCCTTGTCCACTCTGCTAGTTACATCCTCAAAAAATTCTAGAAGATTTATCAAGCATGATTTCCCCTTCATAAATCCATGCTGACTTGGACCGATCCTGTCACTGCTTTCCAAATGCGCTGCTATTTCATCTTTAATAATTGAATCCAACGTTTTCCCCACCACCGATGTCAGGCTAACCGGTCTATAATTACCCGTTTTCTCTCCCTCCTTTTTTAAAAAGTGGTGTTACATTAGCTACCCTCCAGTCCATGGGAACTGATCCACAGTCGATAGACTGTTGGAAAATGATCACCAGTGTTTGATGGGACAGTGTAGAGGGAGCTTTACTCTGTATCTAACCCCGTGCTGTACCTGCCCTGGGAATATTTGATGGGGACAGTGTAGAGGGAGCTTTACTCTTACTCTGTATCCAACCCCGTGCTATACCTGCCCTGGGAGTGTTTGATGGGACAATGTAGAGGGAGCTTTACTCTGTATCTAACCCGTGGTGTACCTGACTTGGGAGTGTTTGATGGGGACAGTGTAGAGGGAGCTTTACTCTGTATCTAACCCCGTGCTGTACCTGCCCTGGGAGTGTTTGACGGGACAGTGTAGAGGGGGCTTTACTCTGTATCTAACCCCGTGCTGTACCTGCCCTGGGATTGTTTGATGGGACAATGTACAGGGAGCTTTACTCTGTATCTAACCCCCGTGCTGTACCTGCGCTGGGAGTGTTTGATGGGGACAGTGTAGAGGGAGCTTTACTCTGTATCTAACCCCGTGCTGTACCTGCCCTGGGAGTGTTTGATGGGATAGTGTAGAGGGAGCTTTACTTTGTATCTAACCCCGTGCTGTACCTGCCCTGGGAGTGTTTGATGGGGACAGTGTCGAGGGAGCTTTAATCTGTATCTAACCCCGTGCTGTACCTGCTCTGGGAGTGTTTGATGGGACAGTGTCGAGGGAGCTTTACTGTGTATCTAACCCCGTGCTGTGCCTGCCCTGGGAGTGTTTGATGGGGACAGTGTAGAGGGAGCGTTACTACCTATTTAACAAATAGATTCTAGGTATGATGTAACTGTTATATTGTAAATGTACAGATTTCATGCTGGAAGAATTAATGACAAGACGATGTAGCTTGTGAATAAATATCATAAAACTGTGTGTTTTATTCCAGAACCTTCTGCTATGCTGTGCTGGGGATATGATTAACATTTGGATAATAGTTGTGAGATGCGTAGAGACCGATTGCAAATAGGAACGGGGTTGGGGGAAATGGTTAATTAAACCTTGTTTGATTGGGATTTTATGATTTGTTTGCTTTGCTAGTTGCCAATGCACTTGGGAGCAGTTCTACTGTTGAGATGAGATACTCTCTAATCGAAGCACAAATCGTACGGCACAGGAGGATCCCATTGGGCCCCTCGAGCCCCGTGCTGTGCCGGCTCTGTGACAGAGCGATCCGATCAGTCCCACACTCCCCCCTGCCCTTTCCCCACAGCCCGGCACATTTCCCCTTCCAGTATTTATCCAATTCCCGGTTTGAAAGTCACGATTGAATCTGCTCCGACCGAGCTTTCAGGCAGCGCGTTCCCGATCACAACAACTCGCTGCGTAAACACATTCTCCCCCATCTCCCCCTCTGTTTCCATAGCCGATTATCGTCAATCTGTGTTCCTCTGGTCACTTATCTTTCCACCATTTATTGCCCTTTAAGTAAGTTGTTAATTAATATTCTAATGTCGCTCATTAATATTTTAATTAGCGATTCTCAACAGGATATCCGGCCCAACCAGTCAGTGCCGGTGTTTATGCTCCACTCGAGCCTCCTCCCGTCTTTCCCCAACTAACTCTATCTCCATATCCCTCTATTCCCTTCTCCCCCATATACTTGTCCAGCCTCCCCTTAAATACCTCGATACTATTCACCTCAACCCCTCCCTGTGGCAGCGAGTTCCACATTCTCACCGCTCTCTGGGTGAAGATGTTTCTCCTGAATTCCCCATTGGGTTTCTGGGTGACGTTCTTATATTGATGGCCTCTAGTTATGCTCTTCCCCACAAGTGGAAACACTCTGTATCCACTCCATCAAAACCTTTCATCATTTTAAAGACCTCTATTAGGTCACCCCTCAACCTTCTCATTTCAAGAGAAAAGACACCCAGCCTGTTCATCCTTTCCTGATATGTATAACCTCGCATTTCTGGTATCGTCTTTGTAAATCTTCTCTGCACCCTCTCCAGTGAATCTATATCTTTTTTATATTATGGAGACCAGAACTGTGCACAGTGCTCCCAGTGTGGTCTAACCCAGGTATATGGAGACCAGAACTGTGCACAGTGCTCCAAGTGTGGTCTAACCAGGGTATATGGAAACATAGAAACATAGAAAATAGGTGCAAGAGTAGGCCATTCGGCCCCTCAAGCCTGCACCACCATTCAATAAGGTCATGGCTGATCATTCCCTCGGTACCCCTTTCCTGCTTTCTCTCCATACCCCTTGATCCCCTTAGCATTAAGGGCTATATCTAACTCCCTCTTGAATATATCCAATGAACTGGCCTCAACAACTCTCTGCGGCAGGGAATTCTACAGGTTAACAACTCTGTGAGTGAAGAAGTTTTTCCTCATCTCAGTCCTAAATGGCCTACTCCTTATCCTAAGACTGTGTCCCCTGGTTCTGGATTTCCCCAACATCGGGAACATTCTTCCCGCATCTAATCTGTCCAGTCCCGTCAGAATCTTATACGTTTCTATGAGATCCCCTCTCATCCTTCTAAACTCCAGTGAATAAAGGCACAGTTGATCCAGTCTCTCCTCATATGTCAGCCCAGCCATTCCTGGAATCAGTCTTGTGAACCTTCGCTGCACTCCCTCAATAGCAAGAACATCCTTCCTCAGATTAGGAGACCAAAATTGAACACAATATTCCAGGTGAGGCCTCACCAAGGCCCTGTACAACTGCAGTAAGACCTCCCTGCTCCTATACTCAAATCCCCTCGCTATGAAGGCCAACATACCATTTGCCTTCTTCACCGCCTGCTGTACCTGCATGCCAACCTTCAATGACTGATGTACCATGACACCCAGGTCTCGTTGTACCTCCCCTTTTCCTAATCTGCCGCAATTCAGATAATATTCTGCCTTCGTGTTTTTGTCCCCAAAATGGATAACCTCACATTTATCCACATTATACTGCATCTGCCATGCATTTGGCCACTCACCTAACCTGTCCAAGTCACCCTGCAGCCTCTTAGCGTCCCGCTCACACCGCCACTCAGCTTAGTGTCATCTGCAAACTTGGAGATATTACACTCAATTCCTTCATCTAAATCATTAATATATATTGTAAATAGCTGGGGTCCCAGCACTGAGCCCTGCGGCACCCCACTAGTCACTGCCTGCCATTCTGAAAAGGACCCGTTTATCCCGACTCTCTGCTTCCTGTCTGCCAACCAGTTCTCTATCCACGTCAGTACATTACCCCCAATACCATGTGCTTTGATTTTGCACACCAATCTCTTGTGTGGGACCTTGTCAAAAGCCTTTTGAAAGTCCAAATACATATGGAGACCAGAACTGTGCACAGTGCTCCAAGTGTGGTCTAACCCAGGTATATGGAGACCAGAACTGTGCACAGTGCTCCCAGTGTGGTCTAACCCAGGTATATGGTGACCAGAACTGTGCACAGTGCTCCAAGTGTGCTCTAACCCAGGTATATGGAGACCAGAACTGTGCACAGTGCTCCAAGTGTGCTCTAACCCAGGTATATGGAGACCAGAACTGTGCACAGTGCTCCAAGTGTGGTCTAACCAAGGTATATGGTGACCAGAACTGTGCACAGTGCTCCAAGTGTGGTCTAACCAAGATTCGATACAGGTTGAGCATAACTTCCCAATTTTCAATTCTATACCTCCAAAAATAAATAAGGGGCTTTATTCTGCGGCTGGCTCGGCTGCATGTATTAACTAGTATGGACACTGTTTCACTTTCACCAAAAGTTCCCCAATAGTGTTAACTAAGGCTCAGTGTGTCAGAGGGTCATGGGTTCAAGTCCCACTCCAGGGACTTGAGTACATAAATCTAGGTTGACACTCCAGTGCAGTACTGAGGGAGCGGCGCACTGTCGGAGGGGCAGTACTGAGGGAGCGGCGCACTGTCAGAGGGGCGGTAATGAGGGAGCGCCGCACTGTTGGAGGGGCAGTACTGAGGGAGTGCTGCACTGTCGGAGGGGCGGTACTGAGGGAGTGCTGCACTGTCGGAGGGGCGGTACTGAGGGAGAGCCGCACTGTCGGAGGGGCGATACTGAGGGAGCGCCGCACTGTCAGAGGGGCAGTACTGAGGGAGCCCCGCACTGTGGGAAGGGCAGTACTGAGGGAGTGCCGCACTGTCGGAGGGGCAGTACTGAGGGAGCGCTGCACTGTCGGAGGGGCAGTGCTGAGGGAGCGCCGCACGGTCGGAGGGGCGTTGCTGAGGGAGCGCCGCACTGTCGGAGGGGCGGTACTGAGGGAGTGCCGCACTGTCGGAGGGGCAGTACTGAGGGAGCGCCGCACTGTCGGAGGGGCGGTACTGAGGGAGTGCCGCACTGTCGGAGATGCCGTCTTTCAGATGACACATTAAACCGAGGCCCCATCTGCCCTCAGGTGGATGTTAAAGATCCCAGGGCACTATTTGGAAGAAGAGCAGGGGGAGTTCTCCCCGGTGTCCTGGGGCCAATATTTATCCCTCAACCAGCATCACAAAAAAACCAGATGATCTGGGTCATTTTCACATTGCTGTGTGTGGGAGCTTGCTGTGCGAAAATTGGCGTTTCCCACATTACAACAGTGACTGCACTCCAAAAGTACTTCATTGGCTGTGAGACGCTTTGAGACGTCCGGTGGTTGCGAAAGGCGCTATAGAAATGCAAGTCTTTCTACTTTATATATGGGCGTCGCTGGCAAGGCCGGCATTTATTGCCCGTCGCTAATTGCCCCTTGAGAAGGTGGTGGTGAGTCGCCTTCTTGAACCGCTGCAGTCCGTGTGGTGAAGGTGCTCCCACAGTGCTGTTAGGGAGGGAGTTCCAGGATTGTGACCCAGCGACGATGGAGGAACGGCCGATATATTTCCAAGTCGAGGGATGGTGTGTGTGACTGGGAGGGGAACGTGGAGGGGGTGGTGTTCCCATGGACCTGCTGCCCTTGACCTTCTAGGCGGGTAGAGGTCGCGGGTTTGGGAGGTGCTGCCGAAGAAGCCTTGGCGAGTTGCCGCGGTGCATCTTGTGGACGGTGCACACTGCAGCCAGGGGGCGCCGGTGGTGGAGGGAGGGAGTGTTTAAAGAAGAAAGACTTGCATTTATATAGCACCTTTCATAAGAACATAAGAAATAGGTGCAGGAGTAGGCCATTCGGCCCTTCTAGCCTGCACCGCCATTCAATATCCATATCTCTGCAGCCTCATAGCATCCTCCTCGCAGCTCACACTGCCACCTAACTTAGTGTCATCCGCAAATTTGGAGATACTACCTTTAATCTCCTCGTCTAAATCATTAATGTACAGTGTAAACAGCTGGGGCCCCAGCACAGAACCTTGCGGTACCCCACTAGTCACTGCCTGCCATTCTGAAAAGTCCCCATTTACTCCTACTCTTTGCTTCCTGTCTGACAACCAGTTCTCAATCATGGCTGATCCGATCATGGACTCAGCTCCACTTCCCTGCCCGCCCCCTTATCCCCTTATCGGTTAAGAAACTGTCTATCTCTGTCTTAAATATATTCAATGTCCCGGCTTCCACAGCTCTCTGAGGCAGCGAATTCCACAGATTTACAACCCTCTGAGAGAAGAAATTCCTCCTCATCTCAGTTTTAAATGGGCGGCCCCTTATTCTAAGACCATGCCCCCTAGTTCTAGTCTCCCCCATCAGTGGAAACATCCTCTCTGCATCCACCTTGTCGAGCCCCCTCATAATCTTATACGTTTCGATAAGATCACCTCTCATTCTTCTGAATTCCAATGAGTAGAGGCCCAACCTCCTCAACCTTTCCTCATAAGTCAACCCCCTCATCCCCGAAATCAACCGAGTGAACCTTCTCTGAACTGCCTCCAAAGCAAGTGTCTCCTTTCGTAAATATGGAGACCAAAACTGCACGCAGTACTCCAGGTGTGGCCTCACCAATACCCTGTATAACTGGAGCAAGACTTCCCTGCTTTTATACGCCATCCACTTTACAATAAAGGCCAAGATTCCATTGGCCTTCCTGATCACTTGCTGTACCTGCATACTAACCTTTTGTGTTTCATGCACAAGTACCCCCAGGTCCCGCTGTACTGCAGCACTTTGCAATCTTTCTCCATTTAAATAATAACTTGCCTTTCTATTTTTGCTGCCAAAGTGGATAACCTCACACTTTGCCACGTTATACTCCATCTGACAAATGTTTGCCCACTCACTGAGCCTGTCTGTGTCCCTTTTCACGACTACTGGCGAGAGTATTAGCACTGAGTCATAACTGACAAGTTATCTCGATCATTGTTCCGTCTTGAGGCAAAACACTGTCAGATTTAAGGTCACATTTCCAGAATCAGAGATATAATTACATTTCTTTTTTGAATAACCTTGTGCTACACAAATTCCTAACGGGTACAAGAATATCCGACTGGCTGACATCGGCCGCTAGCAGCACTTGGAGTGTCTCTCACTGCAGCAGTCACATTACAGATGACATACTAGGTGTCACACACACACATATAAAAACGCAAAACCTGCTCACAGGCCAGAGATTATCCAATGTGGAACATAGACTGTCAGCCGTGACTCAGTTTGCCTCGGAGTCACAAGGTCGTGGCTTCCAATCCCACTCCAGAGACTCGAGCCCCGTAATCCAGGGCCGACACTCCCCCGGTGCCAGTGCTGAGGGAGCGCCGCACTGCGCTGTCGGAGGGGCGGTACTGAGGGAGCGCCGTACTGCGCTGACGGAGGGGCAGTACTGAGGGAGCGCCGTACTGCGCTGTCGGAGGGGCGGTACTGAGGGAGCGCCGCACTGCGCTGTCGGAGGGGCAGTACTGAGGGAGCACCGTACTGCGCTGTCGGAGGGGCGGTACTGAGGGAGCACTGCACTGCGCTGTTGGAGGGGCGGTACTGAGGGAGCGCCGCACTGTGCTGTTGGAGGGGCGGTACTGAGGGAGCGCCGCACTGTCGGAGGGGCTGTACTGAGGGAGTGCCACACTGTCAGAGGGGCAGTACTGAGGGAGTGCCACACTGTCAGGGGCTGTACTGAGGGAGCACCACACTGTCAGAGGTGCAGTACTGAGGGAGCACCGTACTGTCGGAGGGGCGGTACTGAGGGAGCACCGCACTGTCGGAGGGGCAGTACTGAGGGAGCCCCGCACTGTCAGAGGTGCAGTACTGAGGGAGCACCGCACTGTCGGAGGGGCAGTACTGAGGGAGTGCCACACTGTCAGAGGTGCAGTACTGAGGGAGCACCGCACTGTCAGAGGTGCAGTACTGAGGGAGCACCGCACTGTCAGAGGTGCAGTACTGAGGGAACACCACACTGTCGGAGGGGCAGTACTGAGGGAGTGCCACACTGTCAGAGGTGCCATCTTTCGGGATGTGACATTAAGCGAGGCCCCCGTCAGCTCTCTCAGGTAGATCGCTAATGGACAAAGAGCAGGGGTTGGGGGAGCGGGCGGGACGGGGCGGGGGGTAGGGAGGGAGTTCTTCCTGGTATCCTGGGGGAATATTTGTCCATCAACCAACACCACGGAAAAAAAAATCCGGTCATTTATCACCTTTGGCCATTCGTGGGAGCTTGCTGTGCGCAAATTGGCTGCCGCATTTCCCACATTACAACAGTGAGCGCCATCTCTCCCTATCCCTTACGGGGCTCGTGTCTCTGGCGTGTCGGCTGGCAACGGGTCACATCGACGTAGCAATGGGATGATTGAATCGCTGACTGTGTTGCCACGGTTATTCTGGTATCCAAGCAGTTTGCAGCATCTCACCGTGCGAGACGTGATTGTCCCTTGTATTTGTTTGCCGGCCGATCGCTATCCTTGCCATCTGTTCCCCCGCCGGTTGCCTGGAGACCAGAGAAAGTGCACACGTCTGCCAGTTGCAGTGCTCAGCGGACTTAACCCCTGCCATGCTGCAGCCCTTTACATACTGCAACCTCAGCTGTTTTCCTGTTAACCAGACTGTTCGCAACCTCGCTGTCACATTCAACCCTGAATCGCGCTTCCAGCCACATCTCCGCAGCATAATCAAAACCGCCTGTTTCCACCCTCCGTAACATCGCCCGTCTCTGCCCCCTACCTCAGCTCATCCGCTGCTGAAGCCCTCATCCGTGCCTTTGTTACCTCCAGACTTGACTATTCCAACGCACTCCTGGCTGGCCCCCCACATTCTACCCGACGTAAACTCGAGGTGACCCAAAACTCGGCTGCCCCCGTGTCCTAACTCGCACCGAGTCCTGCTCACCCATCACCCCCTGTGCTCACTGCCCCGTGTCCTAACTCGCACCGAGTCCCACTCACCCATCACCCCCTGTGCTCGCTGCCCCGTGTCCTAACTCGCACCGAGTCCCGCTCACCCATCACCCCCTGTGCTCGCTGCCCCGTGTCCTAACTCGCACCGAGTCCCGCTCACCCATCACCCCCTGTGCTCGCTGCCCCGTGTCCTAACTCGCACCGAGTCCCACTCACCCATCACCCGCTGTGCTCACTGACCCCGTGCCCTAACCCGCACCGAGTCCCACTCACCCATCACCCCCTGTGCTCACTGCCCCGTGTCCTAACTCGCACCGAGTCCCACTCACCCATCACCCCCTGTGCTCACTGCCCCGTGTCCTAACTCGCACCGAGTCCCACTCACCCATCACCCCCTGTGCTCACTGCCCCGTGTCCTAACTCGCACCCAGTCCCGCTCACCCATCGCCCCCCGTGCTCACTGCCCCCGTGTCCTAACTCGCACCGAGTCCCACTCACCCATCACCCCCTGTGCTCACTGCCCCGTGTCCTAACTCGCACCCAGTCCCGCTTACCCATCACCCCCTGTGCTCACTGCCCAGTGTCCTAACTCGCACCGAGTCCCACTCATCCATCACCCCCTGTGCTCACTGCCCGTGTCCTAACTCGCACCGAGTCCCGCTCACCCATCACCCCCTGTGCTCACTGCCCCGTGTCCTAACTCGCACCGAGTCCCACTCACCCATCACCCCCTGTGCTTACTGCCCCGTGTCCTAACTCGCACCTAGTCCCACTCACCCATCACCCCCTGTGCTCACTGACCTACATTGGCTCCCGGTTCAGCAACGCCTCGATTTCAAAATTTTCATCCTTGTTTACAAATTCCTCCATGTCCCTCGCCCCCTCCCTATCTCTGTAATCTCCTCCAGCCCCTACACCCCTCCCTATCTCTGTAACCCCCTCCAGCCCCACAGCCCCCCCGAAATGTCTGCACTCCTCTAATTCTGCCCTCCTGACCATCCCTGATTATAATCGCTCCACCATCGGTGGCCGTGCCTTCTGTTGCCTGGGCCCCAAGCTCTGGAACTCCCTCCCTAAACCTCTCTATCTTCCTTCAAGACGCTCCTTAAAAGATACCTCTTTGACCAATCTTTTGGTCACCTGGGCAGGTCTGTTTGTTGCCGAGACACCCGCCCCACATTTGTATAACCATGGCGTCTTTCAGGACATTAATCTGAGGCCCTGTCTGCCCTCCCGTGTGGACGTAAAAGATTCCATGGGCACTATTGGAAGAAGTGTCGATATTTAAGGAGGGATATACTTGCTTTGGAGGCAGTTCAGAGAAGGTTCACTCGGTTGATTCCAGGGATGAGGGGGTTGACTTATGAGGAAAGGTTGAGGAGGTTGGGCCTCTACTCATTGGAATTCAGAAGAATGAGAGGTGATCTTATCGAAACGTATAAGATTATGAGGGGGCTCGACAAGGTGGATGCAGAGAGGATGTTCCCACTGATGGGGGAGACTAGAACTAGGGGGCATGGTCTTAGAATAAGGGGCCGCCCATTTAAAACTGAGATGAGGAGGAATTTCTTCTCTCAGAGGGTTGTAAATCTGTGGAATTCGCTGCCTCAGAGAGCTGTGGAAGCCGGGACATTGAATATATTTAAGACAGAGATAGATAGTTTCTTAACCGATAAGGGGATAAGGGGGCGGGCAGGGAAGTGGAGCTGAGTCCATGATCGGATCAGCCATGATCCCATTGAATGGCGGAGCAGGCCCGAGGGGCCGAATGGCCAACTCCTGCTCCTATTTCTGATGTAACTTCTCCCCGGTGTCCTGGGGCCAATATTTATCTCTCAACCAACGTCACTAAAACAGATGATCTGGGTCATTATCCCATTGCTGTGTGTGGGAGCTTGCTGTGCGCAAATAGGCGGCCACGTTTCCCACACTACCCTTCAAAAAAAAACGACTTCATTGGCTGTGAAACGCTTTGGGACGTTTGAGGTGGTGATAGGTGCTATATAAATGCAAGGTCGGGGCGCTGTCTCCAGCGTCACGTGCGGGAAGGCGCCTTTTTGATGTGCGCGATTGACGTCGCCATGCGGTCATCTCAAAATCGAGGATGGGGGAGAGGGAGAAACCATTTTGAACACTCGGCTATCTTTTCCGTTTTCTCACTCGAACCTGGCAACAAACACTAAGGCGATAAGCAGCCAGACCACCCCTCCGACAGTGCGGCGCTCCCTCAGTACTGGCCCTCCGACAGTGCGGCGCTCCCTCAGTACTGCCCCTCCGACAGTGCGGTGCTCCCTCAGTACTGCCCCTCCGACAGTGCGGCGCTCCCTCAGTACCGCCCCTCCGACAGTACGGCGCTCCCTCAGTACTGTCCCTCCGACAGTGCGGCGCTCCCTCAGTACCGCCCCTCCGACAGTACGGCGCTCCCTCAGTACTGCCCCTCCGACAGTGCGGGGCTCCCTCAGTACTGTCCCTCCGACAGTGCGGCGCTCCCTCAGTACCGCCCCTCCGACAGTGCGGCGCTCCCTCAGTACTGCCCCTCCAACAGTGCGGGGCTCCCTCAGTACTGCCCCTCCGACAGTGCGGGGCTCCCTCAGTACTGCCACTTCGACAGTGCGGTGCTCCCTCAGTACCGCCCCTCCGACAGTGCGGCGCTCCCTCAGTACTGCCCCTCCGACAGTGCGGTGCTCCCTCAGTACTGCCCCTCCGACAGAGCGGCGCTCCCTCAGTACTGCCCCTCCGACAGTGCGGCGCTCCCTCAGTACTGCCCCTCCGACAGTGTGGCGCTCTCTCAGTACCGCCCCTCCAACAGTGCGGCGCTCCCTCAGTACCGCCCCTCCGACAATGCGGCGCTCCCTCAGTACCGCCCCTCTGACAGTGCGGCGCTCCCTCAGTACTGCCCCTCCGACAGTGCGGCGCTCCCTCAGTACTGCCCCTCTGACAGTGCGGCGCTCCCTCAGTACCGCCCCTCCGACAGTGCGGCGCTCCCTCAGTACCGCCCCTCCGACAGTGCGGCGCTCCCTCAGTACCGCCCCTCCGACAGTGCGGCACTCCCTCAGTACCGCCCCTCCGACAGTGCGGGGTTCCCTCAGTACTGCCCCTCCGACAGTGCGGGGTTCCCTCAGTACCGCCCCTCCGACAGTGCGGCGCTCCCTCAGTACTGCCCCTCCGACAGTGCGGCTCTCCCTCAGTACTCCCCCTCCGACAGTGCGGCGCTCCCTCAGTACCGCCCCTCCGACAGTGCGGCACTCCCTCAGTACCGCCCCTCCGACAGTGCGGGGTTCCCTCAGTACTGCCCCTCCGACAGTGCGGCGCTCCCTCAGTACTGCCCCTCCGACAGTGTGGCGCTCCCTCAGTACTGCCCCTCCGACAGTGCGGGGCTCCCTCAGTACTCCCCCTCCGACAGTGCGGCGCTCCCTCAGTACCGCCCCTCCGACAGTGCGGCGCTCCCTCAGTACCGCCCCTCCGACAATGCGGCGCTCCCTCAGTACCGCCCCTCCGACAGTGCGGCGCTCCCTCAGTACCGCCCCTCCGACAGTGCGGCGCTCCCTCAGTACCGCCCCTCCGACAATGCGGCGCTCCCTCAGTACCGCCCCTCCGACAGTGCGGCGCTCCCTCAGTACCGCCCCTCCGACAGTGCGGCGCTCCCTCAGTACCGCCCCTCCGACAGTGCGGCACACCCTCAGCGGGTGTACGGGGAGACTGAATCCTCTCCGGAACAGCCAGCGGTGCATGGGTTAAGTCATGGCAACGCAGCATCCGTGACCCTTGACCTGGCATCAGGTTAAACATTTGCCGCTTACTAATTAGCCTGCGCTGTTTGCTCGCGGAGATTTGTGGAGCGCAAGGATTAAATGTTGTGCTTTTTGCCATGGTATCCTTATCTGACAGTCGTTGCTGTGAAGATAGCGCCTAGAGCCAATTTATTCATTATGTCGAACATTTATAAAACACTGGTCGGGCCACAGCTGGAGTATTGTGTCCAATTCTGGGCACCGCACTTAGGGAGGTTGTCAATGTCTTGGAGAGGGGGCAGAGGAGATTTACGATTGAATCTGTCTCTACCATCGAGGGCAAAGCAGCCCCGCTCGATGGGCCACGCTCCCCACCACCTTCAACACTCCCTCCCTCCACCACCGGCGCACCGTGGCTGCAGTGTGCACCGTCCACAAGATGCACCGCGGCAACTCGCCAAGGCTTCTTCGGCAGCACCTCCCGAACCCGCGACCTCTACCACCTAGAAGGTCAAGGGCAGCAGGTCCATGGGAACACCACCCCCTCCACGTTCCCCTCCCAGTCACACACCATCCCTCGACTTGGAAATATATCGGCCGTTCCTCCATCGTCGCTGGGTCACAATCCTGGAACTCCCTCCCTAACAGCACTGTGGGAGCACCTTCACCACACGGACTGCAGCGGTTCAAGAAGGCGGCTCACCACCACCTTCTCAAGGGGCAATAAATGCCGGTCTTGCCAGCGATGCCCACATCCCTGAATAGCCTGTTTCCAATGTTACATAAGACCATAAGAAATAGGAGCAGGAGTCGGCCATTCGGCCCCTCGAGCCTGCTCCGCCATTTAATACGATCATGGCTGATCCGATCATGGACTCAGCTCCACTTCCCTGCCTGCCCCCTTATCCCCTTATCGGTTAAGAAACTGTCTATCTCTGTCTTAAATATATTCAATGTCCCGGCTTCCACAGCTCTCTGAGGCAGCGAATTCCACAGATTTACAACCCTCTGAGAGAAGAAATTCCTCCTCATCTCAGTTTTAAATGGGCGGCCCCTTATTCTAAGACCATGCCCCCTAGTTCTAGTCTCCCCCATCAGTGGAAACATCCTCTCTGCATCCACCTTGTCGAGCCCCCTCATAATCTTTTCCGTTTCGGTAAGATCACCTCTCATTCTTCTGAATTCCAATGAGTAGAGGCCCAACCTCCTCAACCTTTCCTCATAAGTCAACCCCCTCATCCCCGGAATCAACCGAGTGAACCTTCTCTGAACTGCCTCCAAAGCAAGTATATCCTTTCGTAAATATGGAAACCAAAACTGCACGCAGTACTCCAGGTGTGGCCTCACCAATACCCTGTATAACTGGAGCAAGACTTCCCTGCTTTTATACTCCATCCCCTTTGCAATAAAGGCCAAGATACCATTGGCCTTCCTGATCACTTGCTGTACCTGCATACTATCCTTTTGTGTTTCATGCACAAGTACCCCCAGGTCCCGCTGTACTGCAGCACTTTGCAATCTTTCTCCATTTAAATAATAACTTGCTCTTTGATTTTTTTCTGCCAAAGTGCATGACCTCACACTTTCCCACATTCTACTCCATCTGCCAATTTTTTGCCCACTCACTGAGCCTGTCTGTGTCCTTTTGCAGATGTTTTGTGTCCTCCTCACACATTGCTTTTCCTCCCATCTTTGTATCATCAGCAAACTTGTCTACGTTACACTCAGTCCCTTCTTCCAAGTCGTTAATATAGATTGTAAATAGTTGGGGTCCCAGCGCTGATCCCTACGGCACCCCACTAGTTACTGATTGCCAACCAGAGAATGACCCATTTATTCCGACTCTCTGTTCTCTGTTAGTTAGCCAATCCTCTATCCATGCTAATATATTACCCCCAACCCCGTGAACTTTTACCTTGTGCAGTAACCTTTTATGTGGCACCTTGTCAAATGCCTTCTGGAAATCCAAATACACCACATCCACTGGTTCCCCTTTATCCATCCTGTTCGTTACATCCTCAAAGAACTCCAGCAAATTTGTCAAACATGACTTCCCCTTCATAAATCCATGCTGACTGCCTGACCGAATTTTGCTTTTCCAAATGTCCTGCTACTGCTTCTTTAATAATGGACTCCAACATTTTCCCAACCACAGACGTTAGACTAACTGGTCTGTAGTTTCCTGCTTTTTGTCTGCCTCCTTTTTTAAATAGGGGCGTTACATTTGCAGTTTTCCAATCTGCTGGGACCTCCCCAGAATCCAGGGAATTTTGGTAAATTACAACCAATGCATCCACTATCCCTGCCACTACTTCTCTTAAAACCCAAGGATGCAAGCCATCAGATCCAGGGGATTTATCTGCCTTTAGTCCCATTATCTTACTGAGTACCACCTCCTTAGTGATTGTGATTTGTGTTAAGTTCCTCCCCCCCATAGCCCCTTGACTATCCATTGTTGGGATATTGTTAGTGTCCTCGACTGTAAAGACTGATACAAAATATTTGTTCAGTTTCTGCCATCTCCATGTTCCCCATTACTAATTCCCCGGTCTCGTCCTCGAAGGGACCAACATTTACTTTAGCCACTCTTTTCCTTTTTACATACCGATAGAAACTCTTGCTATCTGTTTTTATATTTCGTGCTAGTTTACTTTCTTAGTCTATCTTCCCTTTCTTAATAATTTTTTTAGTCGTTCTTTGCTGGCTTTTAAAAACTTCCCAATCTTCTGCCCTCCCACTAGTTTTGGCCACTTTGTAATCCCTTGTTTTTAATTGGATACCGTCCTTTATTTCTTTAGTTAGCCACAGATGGCTATCTTTTCTCTTACACTCTTTGCTCCTCACTGGAATATAGTTTTCTTGAGGAGTTGTGAAATATCTCCTTAAATGTACGCCACTGTTCATCAACCGTCCTACACTTTAATCTATTTTCCCAGTCCACTTTACCCAACTCTGCCCCCTCATACCTCCATAGTCTCCTTTATTTAAGCCGAGTACGCTGGTTAGAGATCCAACTTTCTCACCCTCCATCTGAATTTGAAATTCAACCGTGCTATGATCACTCTTTCCGAGGGGATCCTTTACTAGGAGATTGTTTATTAATCATCATCGTCAGAGGCAGTCCCTCGAAGCGAGGATGACTTGCTTCCATGCCGACAAGGGATGATTTCACAGATGTTTCAATGAAGGACCTAATATTCCGGATCCCGAACTACATCCTGAAGGGTGGGAGATGCCTGTGGGTGGATTTTTTTTAACGTGGGGTGACCGTTGCACACCAGGCACCACACGGGGCTTGACAGAGCGAGGTCTGGGTCCAGGGGCAAGGGTTGAACCAGGACGACTGGAGACCAGCTCTGCTGCACGGACCCAGTGCGCCCACATATCGCACACAGTGTGGGCTGGGCCCCGTGCTGCCCCCTGGGCCCTCGGCTCTCCTGGGCCCCGAGCTCCCGCCTCACCTGGGCCCCGGTCTCTTCCCTCTATGGACACTTGCCGCTCCTTCGCCCCTCCTGCTGTGCCTGCCCGCACTGCAGTCAGTGACCTGGCTTCGCAGCCGTCGCCCTCCTGCAGCAGCACGCGTTGCTCCCTGCAGTGGCTCTGGCCTGCTGGTGGTCTCGCAGGCCGGGACTGTGCCGACTTCTGGGCCGGGCTGCTCATTGGATGCCGCCCTTTATTACCTGTTGTCTCTAACTCCATGCACTCTGTGTGTTGCAGGCTCTGGCTGTCGTGTCGAGGGCCCAAGGCCAGGAGGATACGGGGGCCTTGGCCAGGTACCGCCGGGAGGCCCTGCCGTACGAGGGGGAGATGTTCGTTTACCCTCCGGCCGAGCTCGGCCGCAACGAGGCCTACTACCCGCTGGGGGCGGGTGAGGTGGGGCTGGCGAGACTGGGCCTGGCTCTGGGCCGAGCCGGCGGGGGCGGGGGTGCGGGCCCGGAGGGGGCCGATGAGCGGCTGGGCCAGGCCCTGCAGCAGCTGGTGGAGGAGAGCCGTCGACGGGACCAGGAAGCCACCTACCTGTCGGGCCTGCTGCGGGCCTGGGCGGAGCTGGGCCGGCCCGAGGCCTACCCCGACTACGAGGAGGCGGCGGCGGTGGCCAACGGCCCCCCCCTCCCGCCGCGGGGCCGCCACGCCAGCCGGGACGGCGGCTATGGTGGCGGCTACGGCGGGGGCGGGGCCCGGCCGGCCGACCTCGCCTACGGCCTAGTGCCGCCGCAGAGCGCGGACTCGGGGGAGCGGGCGGGCGCGGGGGCCAAGGAGGCCGAGGAGCAGGTGATGCGCTACCTGGTGGGGCGGATCCTGGCCGGCGTGGACACGGGCCCTGACTACCCCCGCCCGCCCCGATTGGTCAAGCGCGAGCTGCTGTCCCTCGCCGCCCCGGCCAAGCGGGCGCGCCGGGCACTGGACGACCAGCAGGAGGCCAACCTGCTGCGGGTCAAGCGGCTGGGCGGCGGGGAGGGAGGGGAGGCAGGAGTAGAAGAGCTGGAGGAGGAGGAGGAGCAGGAGGACGACCGAGTCCCCAGGCCCGGCGCCGGACTCCTGCGGATGAAGAGAATTGACGGGCAGTTCCGCGAGCCCGCCCTGCCGCTCCGCGTCCGGCGCTACGTGGGCTACCCGGGGGCGCAACTGGCGCAACGTGTCATCAAGTTGCTTCCCGATTGAACAGCCCGACCCCCCCTGTCCAAATGCAATGAAAACGCAAATCGTTGGGGCAAGAGGGGGAAACGGTCAGCTGCTCCTAACTTTGCAAATCAAGTCCGCATTGTAACCGATTCTGTGTATTGCCAGCTCTTCTCTGTCCTGTGATTGGTGCGTTCAATCGAAGAACCTCCCGGTCGAATTGCCCGTCATGTTTCGCGGCGTCTGTTGTACAGTGATGTTTGGTGTAAATAAATGTACGCTGGTGTATTGCCATTTGGCACAATTTAAACTGCGATCCTACTTTCTGTCTCAGCTTGCCAAAAATTGGAGGGGTGGCAGGTGTCGGAGGGAGAGGGGATGGTGGTCCCAAGGTTTGAAGATCGACCACGATACCGGGCGTTGAAGGGGTTAAATCCCGAGGACAGACCGGGCCTGTGTTCCCTCGAGTGTAGAAGATTAAGCGACGACCTGATCGAGGGGTTTGAGAGGATTAAAGGATTCGATCGGGTGGGTCGAGAGAAACTGTTCCCTCTGGTGGGGGGCAGTCCAGAACAAGGGGACGTCACCTTCACATTGGAGCCCGGCCGTTCAGGGGTGATGTCGGGAAACACTTCTTCACACACAGGGCAGTGGGAATCTGGGACTCTCGCCCCCTGTGGATCCTGGGGGGCAATTAGAGCTTTCATAACTGAGATCAATCGATTTTTGTTGGGGAAGGATATGAAGGGTTACAGAACCAAAGTGGGTAGATGGGGTTAAGATACAGATCAGCCACAATCTCATTGAACAGCGGAACAGGCTCGAGGGGCTGAATGGCCTCCTCCTGTTCCTAATGTAACAGGCTCGAGGGGCTGAATGGCCTCCTCCTGTTCCTAATGTAACAGGCTCGAGGGGCTGAATGGGCCTCCTCCTGTTCCTAATATAACAGGCTCGAGGGGCTGAATGGCCTCCTGTTCCTAATGTAACAGGCTCGAGGGGCTGAATGGCCTCCTCCTGTTCCTAATGTAACAGGCTCGAGGGGCTGAATGGGCCTCCTCCTGTTCCTAATGTAACAAGCTCGAGGGGCTGAATGGGCCTCCTCCTGTTCCTAATGTAACAAGCTCGAGGGGCTGAATGAACTCCTCCTGTTCCTAATGTAACAGGCTCGAGGGGCTGAATGAACTCCTCCTGTTCCTAATGTAACAGGCTCGAGGGGCTGAATGAACTCCTCCTGTTCCTAATGTAACAGACTCGAGGGGCTGAATGGGCCTCCTCCTGTTCCTAATGTAACAGGCTCGAGGGGCTGAATGGGCCTCCTCCTGTTCCTAATGTAACAGGCTCGAGGGGCTGAATGGCCTCTTGTTCCTAATGTAACAGGCTCGAGGGGCTGAATGGCCTCCTCCTGTTCCTAATGTAACAGGCTCGAGGGGCTGAATGGCCTCCTCCTGTCCCTAATGTAACAGGCTCAAGGGGCTGAATGGCCTCCTGTCCCTAATGTAACAGGCTCGAGGGGCTGAATGGCCTCTTGTTCCTAATGTAACAGGCTCGAGGGGCTGAATGGCCTCCTGTTCCTAATGTAACAGGCTCGAGGGGCTGAACGGCCTCCTCCTGTCCCTAATGTAACAGGCTCGAGGGGCTGAATGGGCCTCCTCCTGTTCCTAATGTAACAGGCTCGAGAGGCTGAATGGCCTCCTCCTGTCCCTAATGTAACAGGCTCGAGGGGCTGAATGGGCCTCCTCCTGTTCCTAATGTAACAGGCTCGAGGGGCTGAATGGGCCTCCTCCTGTTCCTAATGTAACAGGCTTGAGGGGCTGAATGGCCTCCTCCTGTTCCTAATGTAACAGGCTCGAGGGGCTGAATGGCCTCCTCCTGTTCCTGTGTCTCAGGCCCGAGGGTTGAATCCAGCCGGGCCTAGTGGAGGTAAGGAAGCCTTTGAGCGGCAGACATTTTCTTCCCTCACGCCAACTGACCTTCATGGATCAGGAGGCCCCAGGCCTCACCCCCAGCCTGTGCTGAACTTGTTGTTCCCAGCCAGCCTGGTAAGAAAGGGGGAGCTGAGAGGCCTACAGCCAGGGAGGCGTGGCGGAGGAATCAGCCCATGGTTCCCGCTCCTCATAAGACCATCAGAAACAGGAGCAGGAGTCGGCCATTCGGCCCCTCGAGCCTGCTCCGCCATTCAATGAGATCCCGGCTGATCTTCGACCTCAACTCCACTTTCCCGCCCGATCCCTCGATTCATAAATATCGATCTCGGCCTTGAATATACTCAACGCCTGAGCCCCCACAGCCCTATGGGGCAGAGAATTCCAAAGATTCACCTCCCTCTGAGTGAAGACATTCCTCCTCATCTCAGTCCTAAATGGCCGCCCCCTTATCCTGAGACTGTGTGACCCCTGGTTCTAGACTCCCCAGCCCGGGGGGGGAAACACCCTCCCTGCATCTACCTTGTCGAGCCCTGTAAGAATTTTATATGTTTCGATGAGATCACCTCTCATTCTTCTCAATTCCTGAGAGTATGGGGCCAATCCAATCAATCTCCTCGTTAGACAGCTCTCTCACCCCAGGAATCGATCGAGTCAACCTTTGTGGTAACCCTGCCCCACTCCCCTCCAAAGGCAAGTGCAGGCTTCCTTGGTTAAGGAGACCAACACTGTACACACTACTCCAGGTGTGCTGAAACCAAGACTCTATATAATTGAAGTGGGAGGAGCGGCGAGGGATCGGGGCGGAGGAGCGGCGAGAGATCGGGGCGGAGGTGTGACGAATGAGGGTACGGGGCCCAGGAGAGTCGAGGGCCCAAGGGGCAGCACGGGCCCAGCCCACACTGTGTGCGATATGTGGGCGCACTGGGTCCGTGCAGCAGAGCTGGTCTCCAGTCGTCCTGGTTAACCCTTGCCACTGGACCCAGACCTCGCTCTGTCAAGCCCCATGTGGTGGCTGGTGTGCAACGGCCACCCCACGTTAAAACAATCCACCCACAGGCATCTCCCACCCTTCAATTGTTCAGGACTAGAACATCGGCTCCTTCATTGAAACCTCCGTGAACTCGTGGGAGCAAGTCATCCTCGTTCGAGGGAGCGCCTATGAATTGAAGCAAGACTTCCTTACTCTAATCTCAGTCCTAAATGGCCAACCCCTTAAAGGAACACAAGAAATAGGAGCAGGAGTCGGCCATTCGGCCCCTCGAGCCTGCTCCGCCATTCAATACGATCATGGCTGATCTTCAACCTCAACTCCACTTTCCTGCACTGTCCCCATCTCCCTCGATTCCCTTAATATCCAAAAATCCATTGATCTCTGTCTTGAAGATACTCAATACTTAATGAAGGAGATCAGTACAGTGGTGAGAAACGATATTGGCTCAGAAGATCAAGATGTGGAATCAGTCTGGGTTGGGATAAGAAATAATAACCAGGAAAAGCTCCGCCACGATCCCTCACCGCTCCTCCGCCACGATCCCTCGCCGCTCCTCCGCCACGATCCCTCACCGCTCCTCCGCCACGATCCCTCACCGCCCCTCCGCCACGATCCCTCACCGCGGCTCCGCCACGATCCCTCACCGCCCCTCCGCCACGATCCCTCACCGCTCCTCCGCCACGATCCCTCACCGCTCCTCCGCCACGATCCCTCACCGCTCCTCCGCCACGATCCCTCACCGCTCCTCCGCCACGATCCCTCACCGCTCCTCCGCCACGATCCCTCACCGCCCCTCCGCCCCGATCTCTCGCCGCTCCTCCGCCACGATCCCTCGCCGCTCCTCCGCCCCGATCCCTCGCCGCTCCTCCGCCCCGATCTCTCGCCGCTCCTCCGCCACGATCCCTCACCGCTCCTCCGCCACGATCCCTCACCGCTCCTCCGCCCCGATCTCTCGCCGCTCCTCCGCCACGATCCCTCACCGCTCCTCCGCCACGATCCCTCACCGCTCCTCCGCCACGATCCCTCACCGCTCCTCCGCCACGA
Source organism: Pristiophorus japonicus (assembly GCF_044704955.1). Lineage (NCBI taxonomy): Eukaryota > Metazoa > Chordata > Chondrichthyes > Pristiophoridae > Pristiophorus > Pristiophorus japonicus. The sequence continues at coordinate 10,008,897 of NC_092008.1, forward strand.
TCCCTCACCGCTCCTCCGCCACGATCTCCCACCGCTCCTCCGCCACGATCCCTCACCGCTCCTCCGCCACGATCCCTCACCGCTCCTCCGCCACGATCCCTCACCGCTCCTCCGCCACGATCCCTCACCGCTCCTCCGCCATTAACACTCGCCGCGGCTCCGCCACGATCTCCCGCCGCTCCTCCGCACCAAACATTCACCGAACTTCTCTCACGTTCGCCCACCAAATCTTAGCGTAGTCTATAGGCCTCCTAGCAGTAGTCTTGGCCACATTGTATGCTCTTGTTTTCAATTTGATACCATCCCTTATTTCCTCAGTTAGCCACGGATGGTTATCCCTTCTCTCACAGTCTTTCCTTCTCACTGGGATATATTTTTGTTGCGAGTTATGAAATATCTCCTTAAGTGTCTGCCACTGCTCATCAACCGTCCCATACTTTAATCTATTTTCCCAGTCCACTTTAGCCAACTCTGCCCTCATACCTTTGTCGTCTCCTTTGTTTAAGCATAGGACCCCGGTTTGAGAACCAACTTTCTCAACCTCTATCGGAATTTGACATTCAACCATATATTGGTCACTCATTCCTAGAGGATCCTTTACGAGGAGATCATTTATTAATCCTGTCTCATTACACAGTACCAGATCTAAGATAGCCTGCCCCCTGGTTGGTTCCGCAACATAATACTCAAGGAAACTATCCCAGATACACTCTATGAACTCTTCCTCAAGGCTACCCTGGCCAATTTGCTTTGTCCAATCAATATGAAGGTTAAAATCGCCCATGATTATTGCCGTTCCTTTATTACAAGCCTCCATTATTTCTTGACTTATACTCCGTCTAACAGTGTAGCTACTGTTAGGGGGCCTAGAGACTACGCCCACCAGTGACTTTTCTCCTTCATTATTCCTTATCTCCACCCAAACTGATTCAACATCTTGATTCTCTGAGCCAATATCGCTTCTCACTTACGCACTGATCTCATCCTTTATTAACAGAGCTACCCCACCTCCTTTTCCTTTCTGTCTGTCCTTCCGAATTGTCAAATACCCCTGAATATTTAGTTCCCAGTCCTGGTCATCTTGCGAGCACGTCTCTGTAACGGCTATCAGATCATACCCACTTCTATCTATTTGTGCCGTCAACTCATCTATTTTGTTACGAATGCTACGTGCATTCAGATAAAGAGCTTTTAAATTTGTTTTTTTTACCATTTTTTTCCTGCTTCAACCCCACTTTCTGATTCACCTTTACGTTTATGCACTCTGTCCCTTCCTGTCACGCTCTGGTTTTCATTTCCCCCAGTGCTAACCTGCTTCTCCTTATTCTATGACTTTTTACATTTTCACTCACCTGACGCCCTCCCCCACCCCCGCTCACGAATTAAGTTAAGAGGACGCAAAGAATTTGCAAAGGGACACAGACAGGCTAAGTGAGTGGGCAAAAATCTGTCAGATGGAGTATAATGTGGGAAAGTGTGAGGTTACCCACTTTGATTAAAAAAATCAAAGAGCAAGTTATTATTTAAATGGAGAAAGATTGCAGAGTGCTGCAGTACAGCGGGACCTGGGGGTACTTGTGCATGAAACACAAAAGGATAGTCTGCAGGTACAGCAAGTGATCAGGAAGGCCAATGGTATCTTGGCCTTTATTGCAAAGGGGATGGAGTATAAAAGCAGGGAAGTCTTGCTCCAGTTATACAGGGTATTGGTGAGGCCACACCTGGAGTACTGCGTGCAGTTTTGGTCTCTGCATTTAAGGAGGGATATACTTGCATTGGAGGCAGTTCAGAGAAGGTTCACTCGGTGGATTCCTGAGATGAGGGGGTTGACTTATGAAGAAAGATTGAGCAGGTTGGGCCTCTACTCATTGGAGTTTAGAAGAATGAGAGGTGATCTTATTGAGACATTTAAGATTCTGAGAGGGCTGGGCAGGGTGGATGCAGAGAGGATGTTTCCCCTCATGGGGGGAATCTAGAACTAGGGGGCACATAGTCTCAGAATAAGGGGCCGCCCATTTAAGATGGAGATGAGGAGGAATTTCTTCTCTCAGAGGGTCGTGAATCTTTGGAATTCTCTACCTCAGAGAGCAATGGAAGCCGGGACATTGAATATATTTAAGGTGGAGATAGACAGATTTTTGAATGATAAGGGAGTGAAGAGTTATGGGCAGTGGATGGGGAAGTGGAGCTGAGTCCATGATCGGATCAGCCATGATCGTATTAAATGGCGGAGCAGGCTCGAGGGGCCGAATGGCCGACTCCTGCTCCTATTTCTGATGTTCTTATGTTCGACGACTGAGACTTCACAGCCCTCTGGGGTAGAGCGTTCCAAAGATTCACCACCCTCTGAGTGAAGAAGTTTCTCCTCATCTCAGTCCTAACTGGCCGACCCCTTATCCTGAGACTGTGTGACCCCCTGGTTCTAGACTCCCCAGCCAAACCAGCTTCGGTGATCCCAACCAATTTCCATCTATCACGGCAGGCTTGTCTCCTGCCACCACTATGAGAGGCAAGCTCTGAAACTGATCCCTGTATTTCATCGCTACGGTGATACGTCCTACAACAGGGATTTGCTCTCCCGAGTCGCCTCGCAACTCCACCTTCGATTTCTCCAGTGGGAAGTCACGCAACTTGTCGAGATATAGCGATTCCGGCACTACGCTCATCGATGCACCTGTGTCGATTTCTATGGGTATCCTGGTTCCTGCAACATCTACTTGGATGCCGGTACTCCGTGAATGGCTGTTAGATGTCAGATACCCTCGTGCTCCAGAACCTCCTTGTCCTGTTACTCCTCTTCAATGCTATGTAGTGTCTAGCGATTTCTACTTATAGCCTTGAACATCAGTTTTCTCTTCAGTCGGCATGCCTTCGCAAGATGCCGAGTGTCCCTGCAGAAGAAGCACTCTGCCTTCACATCGGGACAGCTTTGAGCAATGTGTTGTCCCAGGCCCCGATAACACGACTTCAATGCTCTGCTACCTTGGCCAGTTGCTGAAGCCTTGGGCCCCCACTGCCTCCTCCTTGTAACCTGCAGGCGATTCACCTCGGTGTCTGACGACTGGAAAAGGCGCGAAATTCTCGGGAGTCTTAGTCGGCCATATCCATCGGCATGGCTGTCTGCCAAGCTAAATCAAAAGTTAAGTTTGGGGTCGTCAATAACTTTCTTCCGATCGCTTCAGTTTTCATCTCACAAATGAAGTGGTCCCGCAATGATCGGTCATGAAATGACAGTGAATGGGCAGCTTCTTTAACATCAGAAATAGGAGCAGGAGTCGGCCATTCGGCCCCTCGAGCCTGCTCCGCCATTTAATACCATCATGGCTGATCCGATCATGGACTCAGCTCCACTTCCCTGCCCGCCCCCTTATCCCCTTATCGGTTAAGAAACTGTCTATCTCTGTCTTAAATATATTCAATGTCCCGGCTTCCACAGCTCTCTGAGGCAGCGAATTCCACAGATTTACAACCCTCTGAGAGAAGAAATTCCTCCTCATCTCGGTTTTAAATGGGCGGCCCCTTATTCTAAGACCATGCCCCCTAGTTCTAGTCTCCCCCATCAGTGGGAACATCCTCTCTGCATCCACCTTGTCGAGCCCCCTCATAATCTTATACCTTTCAATAAGATCACCTCTCATTCTTCTGAATTCCAATGAGCAGAGGCCCAACCTCCTCAACCTTTCCTCATACGTCAACCCCGTCATCTCCGGAATCAACCGAGTGAACCCATCTCTGAACTGCCTCCAAAGCAAGTGTATCCAAAGCTGTAATGTACTCACTGTTACTCACGATTTTTAACTGATCTCTTTTTCCAAAACGATATCTTTCAGCAATTTCCAGGGGCTCTGGACTGTAGTGCTGAATCTCCGTCGTTGTCGTGTCCTTCGGCTTGAGGAGGACGAGCATATTT
>NC_092008.1:10020306-10025306 GCF_044704955.1 Pristiophorus japonicus
AAGAAAGCGTGTTAGCGGTGTGTGAGGGGGGGACTGTCGGAGGAGAGGGGGGGCGCGGGGGTGGGGGGCGGGGGAGGATGGAAACAGGGAGGTCGTGGGGGGGCCCTGCCTCTGCCGCCCATGCTCTCGTCAGCCGAAATTTCCGCCCCCCCCCCCTCAATATTATTTCCCCAAATGAAGGGGGCGGGCGGGAGGGAGGGGCACGGACGGGGGAAGCGATAATTGTGTGAGCAGGAACGGCCCGGCCTAGGCTGAGTTGAGGTGACCTCACCCGGTTAGGTACTGAGCCCCATACAACAACTTATATTTATATAGCGCCTTTAATGTAGTAAAACGGCCCGAAGGCGCCTCACAGGGAGTATTATAAGGCAAAAAAAATTGACACCGAGCCACATAAGTAGAAATTATGGCAGATTACCCAAAGCTGGGTCGCAGAGATCGGTTTTAAGGAGCGTCTTGAAGGAGGAGAGAGCGGCGGAGAGGTTTAGGGAGGGAGTTCCAGAGCTTGGGGCCCAGGCAACGGAAGGCACGGCCACCGATGGTGGAGCGATTATAATCAGGGATGTCAGGAGGGCAGAATTAGAGGAGTGCAGACATCTCGGGGGGGTTGTAGGGCTGGAGGAGGTTACAGAGATAGGGAGGGGTGTAGGGGCTGGAGGGGGTTACAGAGATAGGGAGGGGTGTAGGGGCTGGAGGGGGTTACAGAGATAGGGAGGGGTGTAGGGGCTGGAGGGGGTTACAGAGATAGGGAGGGGTGTAGGGGCTGGAGGGGGTTACAGAGATAGGGAGGAGTGTAGGGGCCGGAGGGGGTTACAGAGATAGGGAGGGGTGTAGGAGCCGGAGGGGGTTACAGAGATAGGGAGGGGTGTAGGACTGGAGGAGGTTACAGAGATAGGGAGGGGTGTAGGGGCTGGAGGGGGTTACAGAGATAGGGAGGGAGCGAGGGCCATGGAGGGATTTGTAAACAAGGATGAGAATTTTGAAATCAAGGCATTGCTTAACCAGGAGCCAATGTAGATCAGCGAGCACAGGGGGTGATGGGTGAGCGGGACTCGGTGCGAGTTAGGACATGGGGCAGTGAGCACAGGGGGTGATGGGTGAGCGGACTCGGTGCGAGTTAGGACACGGGGGCAGTGAGCACAGGGTGTGATGGGTGAGCGGGACTCGGTGTGAGTTAGGACACGGGGCAGTGAGCACAGGGGGTGATGGGTGAGTGGGACTGGGTGTGAGTTAGGACACGGGGCAGTGAGCACAGGGGGTGATGGGTGAGTGGGACTGGGTGCGAGTTAGGACACGGGGGCAGTGAGCACAGGGGGTGATGGGTGAGCGGGACTGGGTGCGAGTTAGGACACGGGGCAGCCGAGTTTTGAATGAAACGTGGAGATTTAGCATGCAGATACAGGTACAATTAGGAAGGCGAATGGCATGTTGGCCCTCATTGCGAGAGGATTTGAGTACAGGAGCAAGGAGGTCTTACTCCAGTTATACAGGGCCCTGGTGAGACCACACCTGGAGTATTGTGCACAGTTTGGGTCTCCTTACCTAAGGAAGGATATACTTGCCATAGAGGGAGTGCAGCGAAGGTTCACCAGACTGATTCCTGGGATGGGGGGATTGTCCTATGGGGAGAGATTGTGTAGAATGGGCCGATATTCTTTAGAGTTTGGATGAATGAGAGGGGATCTCATTGCATAAAATAATATCGGCGGCAGGCAGAGCTGCACATGGCAGGGCCTACTTGTCCGCGTTCGTACGACCTGTAACTGCTCAAAGTCTGCCATCGGCGGTGTATCAAATCTCGCCTTGTTGGCGTTGCGGGGGACTATCATCGGACCCATCAATGCTGATTCAAGCGATACGTGTGCAAAGGCTGTGCAACAACGGGGCACCTTCAGCGAATGTGTCCGCAACCGAGCAAGCGTGCTGCGACACACCACGGGGCTGAGGATGATCGATCCAGCGTGGACCAAGCGGCACAGGCAACTCAACCCGAGGTACAGGACGAAGAAGTGTATGGGCTACGTTTCGTTTACCAAAAGTCCTCCGATAATGCTGGAAGTTAAATTAAATGGGGTTCCAGTATCCATGGAATTGGGCTTTCGAAAAGCTGTGGGACACGAAGGCAAAAAGACCCAAACTGAGCCCAAGCAATGCAAAGCTGCGTACCTACACCAAAGAGCTCATTGGCAGCGCGGCAGTAAAGGTATCGTACGAGGGAGCTGTGCGTGATTTATCGTTGTGGATCGTTCCAGGCGATGGCCCAACGCTGTTCGGCAGGAGTTGGCTTGAGAAGATTAAATGGAACTGGAACGATATTAAAGCCTTATCTTCAGTGGATGACCCTTCGTGTGCTCAAGTGCTGAGCAAGTTTCTCTTGTTGTTCGAACCAAGCATCGATAACTTCACGGGAGCCTGCGTGCAGATCCACCTCGGCCCGGATGCAAGACCCGTCCATCACAAGGCTCGGGCGGTTCCATACATGATGAGGGAGGAAGGTCGAGATCGAACTGGACAGACTTCAACGGGAAGGAATCATATCGCCAGTCAAGTTCAGCGAATGGGACAGTCCAATTGTCCCGGTGTTGAAAAGCGATGGCACGGTCAGGATCTGCGGCGACTACAAGGTAACGAGCAACCGAGTCTCGATACAGGATCAGTACCCGTTACCCAAGGCTGACGACCTGTTTGCAACACTAGCGGGGGGGGGAAGTCGTTCACCAAATTGGACCTGACCTCCGCTTACATGACACAGGAGCTCGTCGAATCGTCAAAAAAACTGGCGTGCATCAACACGCACAAAGGACATAGATGCCCTTTCGGAATTCGCTCGGCAGCCATATTTCAGAGAAACATGGAGAGTTTGTTGAAGTCCGTCCCGAGAACCGTCGTGTTCCAAGATGACAGCCTGATCACCGGTCGCGACGCCACCGAACACCTGCACAACCTGGAAGAGGTTCTACGTGGTCTGGACAGAGGGGGACTCAGCGTGAAACGCCCCAAGTGCGCTTCCATGGCACCAGAAGTCGAATTCCTGGGGAGAAAGATTGCAGCAGACGGCATCAGGCCTACGGCCTCGAAGACAGAGGCCATCAAGAGTGCACCCAGACCCCAGAGTGTGACAGAGCTGCGTTCGTTCCTGGGTCTTCTCAAATATTTCGGTAACTTTCTACCGGGTTTGAGCACATTGCCAGAGCCCTTGCACATGTTGCTGAGAAAGGGGAACGACTGGGTTTGGGGCAAATCTCAAGACAGAGCCTTTGAGTAGGCCAGGAACCTGATGTGTTCCAATAAATTACTGGTACACTATGGACCCATGTAAGCGGTTAGTGCTGGCCTTCGACGCCTCATCATATGGGGTCAGTTGTGTGCTCCAGCAAGCCAATGTATCAGGCAAACTCCAACCAGTTGCATACGCGTCCAGAAGTCTGTCTAAGGCTGAAAGAGCCTATAGTATGGTAGAGAAAGAGGCTTTAGCATGCGTATATGGGGTTAGGAAAATGCACCAATATCTGTTTGGGCTTCGGTTTGAGCTTGAAACAGACCACATGTCGCTCATTTCATTGTTTTCTGAGAGCAAAGGTAGACACACCAATGTCTCGTCCTGCATCCAAAGGTGGTCACTGACATTATCCGCTTATGATTATGTCATCCGCCACGGACCAGGCACTGAAAACTGTGCTGACGCGCTTAGCCGGCTACCATTGCCCACAGCCGGGGTGGCAATGCCGCAGCCCGCAGGCTTGCCGCTGGTCATGGACGCCTTCGAGAGCGAGGGGTCACCCGTCACGGCTGGCCAAATTAGGACCTGGACCAGCCAGGATCCTGTACTGTCGAACGTAAAAAGCCGTGTCCTAAATGGAAAATTGGTCTGCCTTTCCCAGGGAAATGCAGGATGAAATTAAGCCTTATGGCCGCCGCAAAGATGCATTGTCGATTCCGTCTGATTGTCGGTTATGGGGTAATCGTGTTGTTATGCCAAAAAAAGGCAGGGAGACTTTTGTGCGGGATTTACACAGTACCCACCCATGCATTGTCAGGATGAAGGCCAATGCCAGGTCTCGCGCTTGGTGGCCTGGCATTGACTCGGACTTGGGGGTCATGCGAGCATCAGCGCAACACTTGCATGCAACGGAGTAACGCACCTGTGGAGGCTCCACTGAGTCTGTGGTCATGGCTATCCAAACCGTGGTCAAGGATCCACGTAGAATTGGCCGGCCCCTTTCTCGGCAAAATGTTTTCAGTGGTAGTGGACGCTTCCTCCAAATGGATTGAATGCCTAACCGTGTCATCCAGTACGTCCACAGCCACTATTGAAAGCCTCCGGGCCATGTTTGCCACCCATGGCCTGCCCGACGTCCGTGTCAGTGACAACGGACCGTGTTTCACCAGCTCGGAGTTCCACGGGTTTGTGACCCGCAATGGCATCGAGCATGTCAGGTCTGCCCCTTTCAAACCCGCGTCTAACGGTCAAGCGGAGCAGGGCTGTCCAAATCATTAAGCAGAGCCGGAAACGCGTGACTCGCGCCTCCCTACAGACCCGCTTGTCCCGCATTCTGCTCAGTTAGCGGACGAGACCCCACTCGCTCACCGGTAGTCCCTCCTGCCGAGCTGTTAATGAAGGAGAGGCCTCAAAGCCAGGCCCTCCCTTGTACACCCGGATCGCAATGATCACGTCAAAGCCAGAAGGCAACGGCAGCAATAGTACCACGATCGCGCGGCCGTATCACGTGACATTGCAGTTCACGACCCTGTGTTTGTCCTGAGTTATGGTCATGGTCCAAAGTGGGTTTGCTGGCACGGTTTTGGCCAAGGAGGGGAACAGGGTGTTTGTCGTCAAACCGTTAAATGGCCAAACGTGCGAGAGGCTCATCGACCCAACCAAACGTCGATTCCCAGAACAAATTGAAGATGACATCATCATCGACCAACCAACGCGCGTCCAGCCGTCAGTCGGCCCTTGTGTCATTCACGAAGACGAACCGACCATCCCCGACAGTCCT